>NC_062194.1:8130078-8162578 GCF_912470025.1 Vespa velutina
AATATATATAAACTATATGGCAAAACTTCAGAAATGGATTCTTGATACATAGAGAAGAAAAAAAAAATTCTTAAAAATTCCAATTATAATATATACATACACATACATATATATATGTTTATATATATACATTTATATGTATGTATATATATATATACATATATATATATATATATATATATATATATATACATATAATTTTACCTAATTGCAAATTTCTTTTTCTGCTTTTTATTTCAAATATATATATATATATATATATATATATATATATATATATATATATATATATATACATCTTTAAATGCAAACTACGTTCGCTTTTCGATTATAATTCGACAAGCGCGAATTCGTAAATTCGTTACGTGTCACTTCCTCCGGACGCTTGAACGGCACCTTTGGGAGCCAGAAAATTATTATAATTGCTGTATATCGAAGTGGGTCACGCGAGACGATAGTCGAGCCACCGAGCCAATTCGGCAATCTATTTAATTATATATAATTTCCGTAGATATCGATGGCGAACAGGCATTTCTACTATCGACGACCGATTGAATTATCGAATCGTGTTCTGGTCGCGTCATGTCGTTTTTCTCATGGAAGAAAAAAGAAACAGAAAGAGAGAGACAGAAAAAAAAGGAAAGCAAAAAAGAAAAAGAGAGAGAGAGAGAGAGAGAGAGAGAGGAAAAAAGAAATGATCCGATCGATATTTAATCGTCGGTTATGTACACTCCGATCTCGTGAAATATTTAAAAAGGAAAAGTGCTATACTGTGAACCACTTTCGTAACCATCTATGTCGATATCTCTCCCCTCTCCCCTCCTCTCTCTCTCTCTCTCTCTTTCTCTCTTTCTCTCTTTCTCTCTTTCTCTTGACACTTTGCCCGATGGCATTACGAATGAAGTCATTTGTCTCGAAAGAGCAAGATACCTACTTTATCTTTCTTAACCATTTTTGCAAACGTGAGAAAATAAGTATGTAAGTATATAAGTAAGTAAGTAAGTAAGTAAGTACTTACTTTGAGCTGTCAAATAATTTGATTAAAAAACAACAAAGGAAAAAGAAAGAAAAAGAAAAGAAAGACACGTTGGACAAATATACTTTTATGATATAAGTATGATACAAGTACGATTGTAAGTAACATTATATTAGGACAAAGTCGATACTTTCCAATCCGATTGATTCGTACATGTAAATAATAGTGTTTACCTAATATCAAAATCGATATGTTTGTATTTGCAAACGGATAATATTCCAATTCGATCCAACGAATTTAATACATCAGATTGATTTACACTTTGTTTAATTTTCAATGATCGATCGATATTGTTAATTTATCTCTAAAATTCGAATAAAGATGATTCATATATATATATATATATATATATATATATATATATATATATATTGGTTATTATATTTCTTTATATATATAATATCAGTTTATATCAGAGAAATTAGTGAGAAAATGGTGAAATAGAATTTCAATTGTGAAATATACCAGGAAATAGGAGAAGACTTTCATCACTCTGGTCAAAGAAAAAGAGAGAGAGAGAGAGAGAGAGAGAGAGAGAGACAGGCAGACAGACAGACAGACAGACAGACAAAGAGAAACAGAAATAGAAACAGGGACATAGACAGAGAAAGAGAGACAGAGCCAGAGACAGAGATAGCGATCGTTTATTTTTTCGCCATAAAAATGAAACATAGCGATAAAGTAACGTCGTGATTTTATTTTTTCGGAACTATCAGTCCCCGATTGGCCGACGGACTACGAATGGAAACGTTATCTGTGCATAGATATCGTAACATTTTTTGTTTTGTTTTTGTTTCTTTTTTTTTCGTTTTTTTTTTTTCGTTTTTTTTTTCCACGCCATTTATATCTTTTTCCCCTCACGACATTCCGGTTTGCCCCTACAGGAAACGAAAGAATGATAGGTAACGCTCTTGTTTTAATTCCACGAATGGCTTTCAATGATTTCGAACATTCTATCGAACGTTTAACTCTTTTTCAATGAATCATTTTTTCTTTTTTGTCCGAAGACGTAGTAGATGCATACGGTATTTCGGTATTTGTTAGTTTTGATATCAAACATTTACGATAGCCTACGTTAAAAAGTCGGAAAGTATCGATTGTTGTTATTTAAAGCTATATAGATTATCATCATATCAAGTAATCATATTGCATCGTATGTCAATGATAAATACTTGAAACGACAAGAGTAGAGAAAATAAAAATAAAATTTAGGATGTTGCAAACTTTATTATTAGATATATATATATATATATATACATGCTGATGTCATTTCCGAAATCGGAGATATACTTGACTCTGACTACTTCGAAATGAAAAATTAAGGAAAAAAATAAAAAACTTCGTTCGTTTAATGAAACGTCAATGAATATATCGTAGATAACGTTATAACGATGTCTCGATTTTTCGTTTGGATATCGTTATCGTTATCGTTTTTTTTTTTTTTTTTATACCGCAAATTCGGTTTGCAGGAAATTAATCAATATCTCCAATCGTTATTTACATATATTCATACCCACAACGATATCTACCTTTGTCAACGACAAATGATAAAAATAGATTCGATAGAGCGTCGAATGAGAATCCGGAGGAAGAGAGAGAGAGAGAAGGGCGGTAGAAAGAGAGATAGAGAGTTAAAAAAAATTCCAAATAAACGCGATAGAGTAGAAAATATTCATAATTTGGTTCGTTCTTTTCGCAACTTTGGAAAAAAGGAAAAGAAGGAGGATGAAACGTCGATTAGCGACAAAATGGCGCGTAATAAATTCAAGTTTCCTTTCATTTTATTTATTTATTTATTATTATTTTTTTTATCTTTTTATTTGTACTGTCTCTTTTTTTTCAAAGTCGTTACATCGTGCTTGTAAAACTATGAATCACGAACAAAATCGATTAAGCAATATTTCTTCTTGTGGTTTTATATTTATATTCCCTTGTTTTTTATCCTTTTTTTCAAAACTCATGTCATCCCTACCCTTTCTATTATATTTTATTGTTATGTTGTTGTTGTCCTTGTTGTTGTTGTTGTTGTTGTTGTTGTTGTTGTTGTTGTTGTTGTTGTTGTTGTTGTTGTTGTTGTCGTTGTTGTTGTTGTAATCGTGCATTTCTCTGCATTGATTTCTGCACACGACAGGTACCGATTTTGCGATAAGTTATCATTGGTTCCATAGATGGCGCATCAGACGCGCCATTATCCGCCATTTTTCTTTTTTACTATCGTCGACGATTGCCGATACTCGTCAGTACGTACGTATGTATATATGTATAACTATATCTATTTACTTATTTTACATCCATTCACGCCATATTGTTCTTCTATTGTCAGTTATGTTGCTTTAAAAATCGATACTTTACATGAATTATTCCTATCTCGATCTATCAAAAACTGTTATTTCCATTAACACGATAACCTTATTTCCCTTCTCTGTCCTATGCAAAACTCTTACTAGAAAAATGTAACTATCGGGAGAATGTCGGCGTTATTTTCGTGCCGTGAAAAATTCAGAACATTTGTATAACTTGCTTATCGATTTGCGGTTATTTTTAGTAATCGCATTGTTTTTTCTATCTTTTCTTTTCTCTTTCTTTCCTCTTTTTTTTTTCTTTTTTTTGTTTTTTAGACATATAATATATTTTGCTTTTCACCGAGATGGCTTTGAAATGTTTTATGGAAAAAGTACGTAATACCAGCGTAATTTTTTCTTTTTTATTTCTTTTTCTCTTTTTTTTTGCATACAAAAAATGTATTGATCTCCAATATTTGTCAATTCTTTCTTGCTTTCTTTTCTCTTTTAATTTTCTTTCGTTTGTTTGTTTGTTTGTTTGTTTGTTTCTTCTTACTCGTCCTTTTTCTTATTTTGTTTTTTTTTTTTTTTTATTATTGTAGTATCGAATGTCTCATCATCATATAACCTCCATTAAAAATCCTTTTACGAGTTTTCACTACCGCGAACGATAGGAGATCGTAAAGTCACATTATAAACGTCGAGACGATCTCTTTCGAATAACACACACACGTGCCATTGTTTCACGCTTTTCGAAGGGTATAAATCAAATGGTAATAAAGTAGAGCTGTGACATGTTATGTGAACGCATACGTACGTATATGTACACATATATATATACACACACACACACGCGTACACGCATACGCACACACATATATATAACGTATTTATACACGATGATGCATACGTCTGTATAAGTTGAAACGTATAGTTACAATGTAGGCGTCCGCTATGGCAAGTAGGCAATTAATAACTTAAATCCGGCCGAAATGATTACCGAAACTAACGGGGTAGGGCGGATGTAATTATGCGCGGCGGCAGGTAAATCCAGCTCGCCAGATGCGAGTAATTTTGCATGGAATTACAGTTATTGAATAAGCCATTTTCTACAGCTCCTATCATTCTCTCTCTCTCTCTCTCTTTCATACACACACACACACACGCACACACACACACACACATACACACATACACACGCTCATTCTCTCTATATATCTATCTATCTATATATCTATATGGAATCGTGGTGAACTTCTAAACGGCAGACATTAGAATTAATCCAACTAACTCTATCATCAGAATGTCCGATAATAATTTATGCTGCAGCTGTAGATAAAGAAAAAGAAAAAAAAAGAAAAAGAAAGAGAAAAGAAAGAGATATTGCAATAGATTTTAATTTGATATTTTTCAACAATTTTATCGCTCCAACTATTGCAGAGAATTTAATAGGTAGATACGTTCTGGAGGTAGATGGAGAGTTTATTATATTGAGAAATGAAAAAAAAAAAAAGAAAAAAAAGAAAAAGAAAAAAGAAAGGTAGATGGAAAGAAAGTATCGTCTTTGTTTAAAGTAATCGGAGAGTTGAAGTTTCTCGTGGACGATCGGTGTTCGTTAATCCGGTAAAAGATACGACCGTAGAGGATGGTCGATTCAATAGGAGAGAATTGGAAATATAACTCCCTAGGTGATCGCGTACATACGACGTGGGCGATAAAATCGAATCATCTCGTTTAAAGAGAAAAGTCGAATCGTAACGTCGATTCGGTAACGACAGAAGGAGTATTCGATCGAGTTTGGATTAAAGAATAGATTACTTGATAATCTTCGCTAATAGAGCGTAAAAATAAGTTGATCTTACAAATCGTACAAGAGTGATATATTTTTTCCTTTTTCTTTTTTTCTTTCCTTTTCTTTTTCTTTTTTTTTTTTTATCACGCTCCTTCGTCGTCGTACCGACCGAAATCATTGCGAGTACATGCAACTTTCGTTTAGAAATAATTAGAAATAAAAGAAATAGTTTTTTGTCAATAATAAAAAACAAAAAAAAAATAATAATAATAATAATAATAATAATAATAATAGCAATAGTAATAATGATGATAAAGAAGAGAAAAAGAAAATTAAAAATATAAATACTCTGACGTATTTTACTGAAAAATGGCGCAAGAAATGATATGAGAATGAAAAAAAAAAAAAAAAGAGAGGAAAGATAACAAAGGATAATAAAACAAAAGAAAAGAAAAAGAAAAAAAAAAGGAAAAAACAGATAATTTCGTTGGCGATCGCGTAGGAAACACAATGGACGGTCGAGGTGAAGTATTTAGTTTCGTTGCTCAAACTTTTCGCTTTCGACTTTCCGATAAAACCTTAGCGAGGAAGAATGTACGAAACATTGTAGTGGTGAGGGTGGTGAGTGGGAAGGGGTAGTGGATAAGGGAGGAAGAACCGTCTGTTCCGGTCAAGCCGGAACGCAAGGATGCGGGCGTTAAAGACTTCGGAGAATGTTGCTAAGTTAAAGATACCTCTACATGCGGAACAAGGAGAGTGGTTGGTTATCTCTTGAGCAGGAAAAACGAATCCTGCTGGTGAGGCAAACATCGACGCATCCTGGTACCGTCGTAAAAGGATAGGAAAGAAGAGAGAGAGAAAGGGGAAAATAAAGAGAAAAACAAATCCGATGATAAGAAATAACATTTTTAGTTGCATTCTACGATTGAGCAAAAATGATCGAGACGCAAATGGATCCCAAATTTTTCATTCCTTCGGAACATTCTCTTTTCTCTCCCTCTCTCTCTTTTTCTTCTATCTCTTCTTTTTTTTTTTTTTTTTTTTAATATTTTATTTTATTTTTCTTATTTTTTTTTTGACTTCTTTTTAACAACACCGTACGTATATTATGTGCTTACAATAAATACAGGAAAGACTTCATGATACAAAAGAAAAATAATTTTTAATAAACGCATGTCCTTCGATGGTCACCCTATATAATTGTTAGGATTATATTTTTCGTTTGGATATAGCAAAACGTTAGACGTTATCAAGCATTACGTGAGAAAAGTTATCTCGAAATTGTCGAAATCCGAGAGGGACGACGGAACGGACGTTGGAAACTTTGCTTTCAATTTTGTTTCCGAAGTTCGCGCGTTTGCAAATTTGTCTCGGCCGCTCGGCCTCAATAAAGCGGTGAAAAACCCTCCGGCAATTTTGCCATAGCTAGTACACATAATGGCCTGCCACTCAAAGGGTTTCAACGGAGACTAGTTGCGTGTAATTGAAAAGTATTTAACCCTTTGAGTGTCGGCGAGAGCACGAAGTCGATAACGCTTCCTGGCATTCGTGCCTCGAAATGCCAAAATCGCCGTCTACTATGTACGTGCCCATGCAATATATTATATTTATATACCGGATGTCCATAGAGAAATAAATCGAAAATTAATATCTAGTGGGGAAATATCTTCGATATAATTTTCACGATCGAAAAAGATTAAAATATTTTTTTTCCCTTCCGCGACGTTTAATCACGTTTAAGAAAATTTTTAAACTTTTGTATCACTTCTTCAAAACTTTTTTAAACCAAACTAAACAGAGATATCAATGGCCCATTCGAAAGAAACGTCGATCTAAGTACATTAATTTTATAATTGCCTTCAGATGAAAGTTCTTAATACCAAAATATCATTATTGTCATCTTCGAATGAAATATATTTATTCTCAGATATTTCGTTTGATTTGAAATTAATCGAGTTTATTCTCATCCTTTCAATTTCAGATTGTTCACCCGGTATACGTGTATATATCCTACATATACGTAAAATAGGCGTACATAGATCCCATAGACTTTCATTAAACAAAGGCTGCAATGGTTTGATTACGTACAAGGATAGCCACCGCTTTAAACACCCTTTGAACCCATCTATTTACTTTATATCTCTATCTTTGTCTATCTCTCTCTCTCTCTCTATCTATTCATCTATCTATCTATCTCTCTTTCTATTTCAAAGTTGCTCCTATTACGTCGACAATAGCTAGGAATCAAATTATTTGTAGAAAACCGTATAATCTTTTAAGCGAAAGATTTAAACGTTTACGATACTCCTATAATGAATCACTTAAGCTTAAATTCTTTCTCGAAATGGAAGTCAAGCTTTAATTCTTCTTAATTTCTTTTCTTTCTTTTCTTTCTTTTCTTTCTTTTCTTTCTTTTCTTTCTTTTCTTTCTTTTTTTTTCTTTTTTTTTTTTTTTTATTCTCCTTTTTTCTATTTAACATCTTCCTTCATTTCTTCCTATCTTTCATTCTCACAAACACATACCATGATATCGTTTCCAGAGAGAAACAACGAAATACCAATATGGCCGTTGAATCCGTCGGTAGTAAAACGAAATGAGATGGGTACCATTCAGAGTAGGGTTTAAAGCTTTGAAGACTCTGTAGCAAGATGATTATGATGGTCTTCGGGTGTAAAATGCCAGAAAAGCGATAGAATTTGCCGTTATAGAAGCGAGCTAAAACGAACCCAAAATCCACCAAAACTAGTGATCTCGTAGTAGCTAAGCTAGCTAGCTAGATAGATAGGTAGGTAGATATAGTATACAGGCACGATTTACTAGAACAATGCATTCTCCTGTGTCCTTCCTTCTGTTCAATTTCAAATCCAATGTAATCGGTCTTTAGGAATTATTTTTTACTTTTTCTATTTTTCTTTATTCTTTTCTTCATTTTTCTTAATATTTTTCTTCCTTTTAAATCTCATTCAAGTGCAGAAGATTTCAATTAAAAATCTTCAAAAGAAAAAGCAAGAAAGACATTTTGTTGTTTTATCTCTCGATACGTCATCTTGTCTATTTTATTTGTTTTTATCTTTTTATTTTTTTTTTAGAATCATCATTCATTAAATAGTTTACAATTCAATACTTTGTAAATCTGATCAAATGTTGGTTCTAAATTTATACAGCGATCAGTAAATAATAATTATCCGATCAATTTTTTATTGGTTTTTTTTTTTTTTTTTTTTTTTTTTTTTTTTTTGAGAAAATCGACACGGGAGCATAAAAATGGCCTTCTTACAGACAGAGAAGTTATTTATGTTAGTAATAGTTAAGGTTAAAAATAAACGATTTTGTCGTTACATACCGTAAATATCGGATGTTTAGTGAAGGGACCTGAGATCATAAAAAATTTGACCTATAACTTTTCGGTTGCTATATATGTATGTATGTATGTATATATGTGTCTATGTATGTATGTATGTATATATGTATGTATGTATGTATATATGTATGTATATATGTATATATGTATGTATGTATGTTAGTCATCCAGAACTTCATATGGCTGTCAGAGCGATAAAGATGTTATTAATGTAAGGGTTAAAAATAAATAATTTTTATTATTACATAACGTGACCATCATACGTTCGGTGAAGGTAGCCGAGAACATAAAAAATCTTTCTTATAGCTATACCGCTACTATGTTGTCATGAAAACACGCCACACTGTTTTCTTCGTGGCTGAAAGTCCCCATAGACGTTATATATTTCGGTGCTAAGAAAGCCATATGATATTCGGGAGAATATTGTACCACGCAATTTTGTGAAGGTTGCCATTCTACCACTAACTAGTTTACGGTTTGTAATGATAAAATCATTTATGTATATTTAACCTTTACATTAATAATTTCGGTTATATGAAAGCCGTATGAAATTCTAATACGAATTTCGTAAAACAACAAACATATGTGAGCTATTTGTAAATTCATTCGTAGGTTTGTCATTATTTTCTACCTCTCTAAAAAGAGCCATATGAAATTCTGCGAATATCGTACCGTACATTATGAACTACGTCATGTAGCGTATCACCTATGGTGTGTGAAATGAAAAAATTCTTTTTAATATTTTTTTAAGCTTATTTAATTTTTTAAATGAATTTTCTTAAATACGAGATTAAAAAAAATCATATTCTCATATTTGAAGTCGGTCGACTCACCCTTATTTCGTCAAAATCCTTATGGCTGTTTCCAAGATAAAATTGACAAATAATACAAATATACAAAAATTTCTCGTTTAATTATTAATGATTGATAATATAGGATATTTAATGTTAAAGAATTACCGACAATTATTCCGATATATTAAAATATATTTCGAACGTATCTCAAGAAAAAAAAAGAAAAAAATAAAAGGAAAAGAAAAAGAAAGAATTTATAAAATTAATCATACTTATAAATGCACAGAAAAGATCATAATGTCTTGAGAAAGCATGAGATAAAATTTGTAAGCAGGAATTTTTATAGAAACGTGTAAAATTAGTCATTACAACTGATAAATTCATTTAATCATAAACGTTCAAGCACAAAGCATAGTAACGTTTGATCTTATTCTTGATCCGAATTTGTTCCGAAAAATAAAGAGAAAGAGAGCATCATAAAATAACGAGCGAATTTAAACTATTTGTAAATGAACTCGCAAAAGGATCATCATTATTTTCTACCTCGTTAAGAAATCTATATAAAATTCGGTGAATATTGTACAGGTTATTGTAACATCGTGCCACGCCACCTACGGTGTGTAAAATGAAAAAAATTCTTTACATATCTTTTTTCTATTTATTTAATTTCTTAAAAAGAATTCTCTCTTTTTCGAGACCCAGCAAAATCGTATTCTCACATTCGATCAACTTACTATCATTTTGTTAAAATCATTATAGTAGTTTATAAGATAAAATTGACATACATACAAATATACAAGAATAGCTAAAAAATGTAGATTTATTTAAATACATATTTAAATCTAAAGAACTGTCGATAATTGTTCCGATATATTGAAATATATTTCAAGTGTATCTCGAAGAAAGGAAAATAAAAGTAAAACGATAGGAATGAAAAAGAATTTATAAAATTGATCTTATTCATAAAACAGAAAAGGTCATAATATCTTGAGAAATCATATGAAATTTGTAAATAGAAATTTATATAAAAAAAAAACCGATTAAAATCAGTCAATTTAATTGATTGATTAATTTAATATTAAATGTTTGACACGTTTGATCGTTTTCTTCCTTCGAATCTGTCCTAAAAAATAAAGAGAAAGAGAGAGAGAAAGAGGGAGGGAGAGAGAGAGAGAGAGAGAGAGAGAGAGAGAGAGAGAAATAGAGTTGGTATCCTAAAATAACAAGCGAATGTAAGCTATTTGTAAAAGGATTCGTAAAAGGATCGTCATTATTTTTTAGCTCAGTTGATATATTTATTTGTTTTATTTATTCACTTCTTTTTCTTAACTATCTTTTTTTGATAAAAAAAAATCAAGTCTACGAAATATCTTAACGATTTGTCAGAAGTTATTATTATTCAGAAATATCTCTAGATATACATAGTAGACACCCTAGCTAATAAGACACGAAAATGTCAAGAAACATTGGTTCGTCGGACTATCTGTTGCATTATGCTGCCTCAAGGCTGCGTAAAAAATTTTATGAGTTTAGATTGACAATGAAAACTCAAGAAGAAAAGAATATCAAGGAAAAGAACTTCAATCTGGGAGTTCACTTTTCTATATCTTGACATTTACTTGAGATAAGACCTTTAAGCTATTTGTCCGATTCATTTTGCAAATAATTTCCTGTACTCTTTCTCTTTTTCTCTCTTTCTCTCTTTCTCTCTCTCTCTCTCTCGCTCTCTCTCCCTCTCTCTTTATCTATCTCTATCTCTCTCTATATCTTATTCTTGTTAAAAAATATGTATTCCCTTGGAAATATTTGAACTAAAAAAAGAAAAGAAATATTCCTAGATCTTTACAATTTGAATAGAGTTTTTTATTTGAAATTAACAAATCAAAAAATTATAATAAATTTTCGTGAAATAATTGTATTTCTTGTTCTTTTTTTCTTATTATTTTTTCTTTCTCCTTTTTTTTTTTTTTTGGTTTAATTGATTTTTTTTGGTTCTTTTGGTTTAATGTAATAATCATCATTTATAATATATTAATAATTATATGTGCTCGATGTAAAAATAAATGTCATGTGTGCGAGTACGAACCAGATAACCGAGCAGTCATCGAACTAAATGGCCACTTGAACTGCCTAGCGGGCTAGCTAGCTAGCTAGCTAGCTAGCTAGCAAGCTAGTTTGCTAGGCACCTCGGTCGTTATCCTAATCGATAACCGTCGTCTGTAACGCCCCCAAAGAGAGAGAGGGGTGAATGGGCGAGAGAGTGAAAGAGAGAGAGAGAGAGAGAGAGAGAGAGGGAAAGAGAGAGAGAGGGAAAGAGAGAGAAAGAGAAAGAGAGAGAAAGAGAAAGAGAAAGAGAGAGAAAGAGAGAGAGTGTCCTCTGGGATTGATATGCTCTAAGTATTTATCTCTGGTACCGCACAAAGACCATCGCATGAGCGAACAAAAGGAATCCGACTTGGTTAACTAAGTACTTCGTTAAATTACGAAGAATCTCGAAACTTCTCGATAGGCCTTTTACTCTTTCGCTTTTGAAAAGGAGGTAAGTAAAATTAGGTGGAGTCGCGGGGAGCGTTGGCTAAGGGTAAAGGGAAGAGGGTAAAGGGTGAAGGAGAAAACGGTATAGGTACGTTAAAACGCTCATTCGAGCGTGTATAATCGTTTACATGAACTACTTTTAACGTCACGCCATTTCCAAGCGGAATGTCTCAAATATTTGAAATTAAGTAAGTAAGTAAGTACGTACCTCGTATAGTTATATACATATACATATATATATACATACACATATATATATATATATACACACACACATATATATAAGAGCCACTCACTTGCCAAATCGATTAAGTTCATAAAACAAAGAATAGAGAAATGTGATGAAATAATATATAAATTGCTTTTTAAAATTCTCTTTAAAATATAAATTTAAATAAAAATTATAGAATGTATAAATGTATAAATGTAATTTTCATCTAACGGCATATAAAATGAATTAAATAGAGTAGTCTTACAATAATCGTTATTACTGAAATTAATTATTTTTTATTCTATGGCTAAAAAGGTTTTGTCATTTAATGGTATTAAATAATGAAAATTTGGGAAATTTATTATCAATACAAAAAATGAGGATTTTGCATCGATTGCTTTGACACTTAAATTAAAAAAAAATTCAATAAATTGAGTTAATCGATTTGGCTTGTGAACAGTTCATATATATGTATGTACATATATATATAGAAACGAATGTTTCACAATATTTTTCTATTATTTTCTTTTCTTTTCTTTTCTTTTCTTTTCTTTTCTGTTATATTTCGTATTATACAACATACAAATATATACGAATACGTATGTAATTACGTGTGTAGATTCTTGTTTCTTATTGTCACTTAAACTGACAGGATCGGTAGAACGTCGATTATCTCGTTCGACGTAGAACACACTTTCGACCGACTTTATCCGTCCCGGAGCATAGCTTAAACCCGCGAAGGCATCATGTTGAAACTTGTTACGGGCAACCCTTCTAGAGCAGACGAAACCTGCTTGAATTAACAGCTCTGAGTTTCGCATATCTCTTTGAATATGTATATATACATATGTGTTTATATATATATATATATATATATATATATATATATATATATATATATATATATATATATATATATATATAAACATATACATTTCGAGCAGACTTTATCCAAGCTCTATGTCAGAAACAGAATGCTCTCATACTCTCTTCCTGATCGTCCAACCGGTTGTCTGCTTCCATGATAATGATTAGAAAATTTGAGCAAAAAAAAGAGAAAAAAAAAAGAAAAAAGTAGATACGTATAGTACGTGACTTTTCATCGATATCATTGCAATCCTTGGGAATTAATAACGAAAACGTTATATTTTTTAACTTTGCGATAAAATTTTTAGAATTTATTTCAGAAAAAAAAGAAACCTCGAATAAGTTAGCTTGCAATAATCACCATTTTGAAAAGTTATCGGCAGACATTCGATGATAAAGGATCGAATCTATCCATCTATCTGTAAAAATTATCGAAACTTCTTCGAACACGAAACACCGAACCGACTTCATAGCCATTTTCCCATTGGTCCCAAGTGTATCGACAGGGTACGAGTTAGAGTCGAAAGACACGGCACTCTTCTCCCACGAGGAAGTAACAGTCTTGACGTTACAGGAATACAGTTTCTTCCATTAACTGCTACTATTGCTACTGCTTTTGCTGCTATTTCTGGCTGTTGCTGTTGCTACTGCTGTTACAGTTACTTGGCAGGTTCGTTCGAGTTGATATTTTCGCGATATATATATTTATATATTTATATATATATATATATATATATATATATATATATATATGTATCATTCATACGCATATATGTACGCATATATACAGTTACAGTTATATATACATAGTTATATATATATGTATAATATATATATATAACATATATATATATATATAATGTATATATATATATAACATATGTACATATATACTATGTAGATATATTTATATATGTACTATGTAAATATACATATATATGTACAAGTATACATATTTATATTATAAATCTATACTATATCTATACTACATATAGTATATACTATATATATATATATATATTTTATAGATAGGCAAACAGATATATATTTACTAAGTAGATATACATACTTACATATATACGTGCCTACGTGTACGTATATATGTATGTATACATATCTATGTAATACGGATCTAGTATTAGGAAGAATATGTGTATCTAACTCCGGTAGTGTATAGGAACGGCCGTCAAATTATCGTCACTTATGTATGCCCGAATTTCGTAGCCGGTGGCAGGTAACGGTACAGATAATAGTACGGACTAATGCATAACCGTGTAACGTTGGCCAACGTTGTTGAGTACGATAGTACGAATATAGTACGATAGAGAAGCTAGGTGAGGTAGGGGTTACTGAGGGAGAGAAAGGGAGAGAGGGAGAGTTGATAACACTAGAACAAAGATGACATTCGAAGGGTTTGCGAGAATCTACTCTCTTTCTCTCTCTCTATCTCTCCCTTTCTCTAAACCTCTCCCCCGTCCGTCCCCTCACTATGTCTCCCCCCTCTGCATTCTATTCTCGACGTGTGGCTCACTCTTGTAAAAGCCGCCGACCTAAATGTCGCCTTTATGCCAGGGGCGTAACTGTCATACGCGCAGGTGCACCAACTCTCACGACCGCCCCCGGGATATTAGCGGTACCCCTCCAAACCAACCCCTACGTACGTACCACTATAACTACTACATGCTTTCTCTTTTCTTTCGTCCTCCTTCCCTTTTTTCTTTTTCTATTCTTTTCGTTTCTATCCTTTTTCTTCTTTTTCTTTCTTTCTTTCCTTCTTTCTTTCTTTTTCTTTCTTTTTTCTCTTTTTCTTTTTTCTTCCTTCCTTTTTTTTCTTTTTTTCTCCCTTTTATTTTTTATTTTTATATTTTATTTCATTTCATTTTACTTTCCAATCTGTATGCTCTAGAGATTCATTTTGTACATTTACGTTTGGTTCATTAAGGGCGAAGAGGTAAAAGGGCGGGAGAGAGTGAGATGAGGGCGGGGGTCGTGGCAGGGGCAAAGAGGTTTGAATGTTTTATGCAAATCGATCATAATGGTCGTATCTCTGTTTCTGGCATTTTCCAGTGGTTATATAATTGTTTGTCGTATAACGGTGCAATGATTTATCGTATTATTACCGTCCATAAAATTAATATTGTAGCGTAATATAATATCGTATATAACGTATTACAATTTATATCATGATTAATATTATAATTATGGTACATAATAGAAGTGACCTTAATCGTAAAGAATTTTCATCGTTATGATGGATCACTATGTCTCTCTCTCTCTCTCTCTCCCTCACACACACACACACATATATACATACACATTTACACACATTTTCTTCTTCATTCTTTCATTCTTCTCTTTTTAACTTCTCCTCTATCCATAGAAATTTTACCCTCATTTTGAAAAGGTGTATGTACATCGTACGAACCAGGAGACAAAATTCCTGGAAAGTTTTGCGAAGCATTCGAGCTGGGATACATTGAAGAAGTGTTTAAGGAGAGGTGGGGTGGATAATGAAAAGAAGAAAATGTAAACGAGAGAATCAGAAACGCGCGAATATTATCGGTGATCTTAATTATCGATATATGAGGGAGGGATCAAATTTCGTCTACGTGTACGAGATGAAGAGAAAGAGAGAAAGACAGAGAAAAAGATAAAGAGACAAAGAGAGAGAGAGAGAGAGAGAGAGAGAGAGAAAGAGAAAGACAGAGAAAAAGGTAAAGAGAGAGAAAGAGAGAGAGAGAGAGAGAGAGAGAGAAACGGAGATAGAAATTCGCGTAAGAGAAAATAAAATTATGCTAGTAGGTAATTATCGAATAGAGGATCTGCTCGTCGTCGAAGTTAATTACAGGACGAATCGAAAATTATTTCTATTTTCGTTTTATATACGTACATACGTGTGTATGTAAAATTATATATTTATAATAATAATTACAATATATTTATTATTTATTATAATATATTTATTATAAATATTATTATAAATTAACAAATTTATTATGACAAATAAATTATATATAATTATAACTTAATAATTTTATTATAATTAATAAATTTATTATAAATTATTATAATATATGTATAAAAATTATGCATATATAAGTTGTTACTATATGTCATTTTCGAGATAATGGACATCTTAAATATTAAAATAATTGCCTTTTCGTACCACAATTTGAAAAACAATCGTCAGACTGGTTAATATTTTGAATTTGATTACCTCGAACGAGATCATTGACTTGCAACTGGCCAAAATATGCCAGAACTTGATTTGTTAATAATGTATTGTATTTGTATAGCATCGAGTATGAATTACAGTACAGTATGAATCTGTTAGTTAGTTATTTAAGATACCGATTAGTTCATAAACGATGCATAGTAGATAATTTTTTCATCACATATGATTTTAATTGCAAATGGTAACTGTTATATAAATATGCAAAAAAAAAAAGATTATAGATATCCATTAAAAAAAAAAAAAAAAAAAAAAAAAAAAAAAAGGGAGAAAACTACGTTAACGTTCATAACTCGAAAAGATCACGAATAAAAAAAAAAGAAACGAAAATTTGTTTACATGCAGTTCGTAACTGAATTAGTGCCGTGCAAATTTATCTTTATAAACTTTCTTGTAGCTTCAACGAGTTGTGAGATATTTGCTGCTCAAATATCTATAGATATATATAGGATGTCCTGTTTATCTCAAAATTTTGAATATTTCGTGAGGTACTGAATCTATTAAAAAAACTTTTTTATAAATTAGTCCGATACGAAATATACACGTAATTCAACGATATGCCGTATATGGATTAATTTATTATTATAAAATGTTCTACATTATATTATAAATTAGTGAATTCTTAAGGAGTATAAACTTGTATCGTCGGTTGCCCGCTGTTAAGCTGCATGCTGTGAACAAAAGCCAAATTTTTTATCTCCTTTTATTCTCAAATTATCGACATAAAAGTAAACGAAGTTCGGCCTGTGTCACCTATAAACCAGACTTTCTATATACATATATATATTTTATACGTTTTCTGAAAATCGGCCAGGCTTTATCCTTTTTATTGTCGAGTTATATTAATCTGTAGAAATCGTTCTACAGATCGTTCTCTGCAAAGAAACCTAATTATGGAATATACGTGAAAAATCGGCCGTTCGCAAGACAATGACATCTAATTCTTTGCAAAAATCAAATTATCATCTGATAATAAACTTCAACAAATTATTATTACGCGAGAAGAACCGGCAAAGAAAATTTATGAAGCAAGTCTTTCAGTTTTATCAGTACGAGAATTTGATGAGGAAAGAATTAAGGAAGGAAAGTAAGTCTGTGATTCTTCTTTTTAAATATTATTAAAATAAATTAAACAAATATGGAAGATAAAAAATAATTTAATTATTTTCTTTTTCAGTTGACCAGATGCATCTCAACGTAATCAAATAAATTCCAGATGTTTGTAAAAGATTTGGCAACTAACGATGACAATGAAAATACACAAGAAGACATAGAAGTTATACAAAAGGAAGAAAAGATAGAGAACGATAAACCGAGGTTCTTGGAACAAACCTGTACTATAGATGAATACAAGGATATGCATCGTAGAAGATCTGGCATTTGCGCATACAAAAATTAAATTTATAACGATGTATTGATACTAGTCATAAATAAAAAAATTGTACAATATTAATAATAAAAACTCTTATTCTTTATTAATCTGAAAATATTATAATTAAGTAAATATACTTATAATTAGCAAATGTAATGTATATTGTATATATAAATATTTAAAATGAAAATAAATGTTTATAGCGAATTTAAAATTCAATGTATTCTTTTTTAAATCCAACCATTATTATATCAATTATTCCTAATATACCAAATTGCACTCTACATAATAATTATATAATACAAAGTGATCAAAAATCATTTTACAAATTTCAAAAAATAAGGAAGATCGCGAAGCTCGATTTGCGAACAAAATTTCCGGATTGATCAGAATTTAAAATTTTGAACAGGAAAATATAATCTACCAGGAGGTGAGTACAGTTTCACGTGCCATCACTTCACACATTATGTGATCCTGATACAAATCTCGATTTACGGGAAAACGGCTTACTTCATCCAAAATTTATATTTTTGAACAGGAAAGAATAATTTACCTGGAGGTGATATGATTTTGTGTGCCACCTCTTGACACATCATGTAATCCTGATATAAATCTCAATTTACGGGAAAAGGTCCCCGGTTCATACAAAATTTGTATTTTTGGAAAAGGAAAAGAAAAACGTATTTGGAGGTGACATGGTTTTGGATGCCACCTCTTGACTCATCATGTAATCCTGATATAAATCTCAATTTACGGGAAAAGGTCCCCGGTTCATACAAAATTTGTATTTTTGGAAAAGGAAAAGAAAAACGTATTTGGAGGTGACATGGTTTTGGATGCCACCTCTTGACTCATCATGTAATCCTGATATAAATCTCAATTTACGGGAAAAGGTCTCCGGTTCATACAAAATTTGTATTTTTGGAAAAGGAAAAGAAAAACGTATTTGGAGGTGGCATGGTTTTGTGTACCACCTCTTGACACATCATGTAATCCTGATATAAATCTCAATTTACGGGAAAAGGTCCCCGGTTCATACAAAATTTGTATTTTTGGAAAAGGAAAAGAAAAACGTATTTGGAGGTGGCATGGTTTTGTGTGCCACCTCTTGACACATCATGTAATCCTGATATAAATCTCAATTTACGGGAAAAGGTCCCCGGTTCATACAAAATTTGTATTTTTGGAAAAGGAAAAGAAAAACGTATTTGGAGGTGGCATGGTTTTGGGTGCCACCTCTTGACACATCATGTAATCCTAATATAAATCTCAATTTACGGGAAAAGGTCCCCGACTTCATACAAAATTTATATTTTTGAAAAAGGAAAAGAAAAACTTATCTTAAGGTGGCATGATTTTGTGTACTACCTCTTTGACAATTATGTGATCTTGATACAAATCTCGATTTGCGAGAAAATTTTCTAACTTTCTAGAATTTGAAATTTAAACGACAATATTTTGGATTAGGAAAATAATTGTAGAGTTTCATGGAAATCATATGTTTTATTTTTATATTAAACATTTTTATTTGCATTTTTGTTATTAATACATAGCTAATAGTAATAAAGTTATATCTAATAAGTATACAAATATATTTTCTATTATATAGATTATGTATAATATAATACAATATAATAATGTTGTAAATAAAAGACGAAATTTTCATTTCTTTTTATGCTTCTTCGATTTAAGAAAGCAAAATTTATTTCCTAAAAAATACGGCCCTTTCTACAACACATAGTATGACTGACGTCAATCAGCGATACAAAATAATATTCCTTAGGAACTATAAAATTTATAATATTATTTATAACACTGTACAGTAATAAGTGATTTCATATGGCACGTCATTGATTTCGTCTTAAAAAGTGCTATCGAACTGTGAAAAGATGAATATATAATGTCGATTGAAAAAATAAATTTGACTTGGAAGTTCCTTCCACTATTCGACCTGCAAAAATAAAATAAGCATCGTATTATGTCACCATATTATATTAAACAAATCCGTTAAAAAATTTTTTTAAAAGGTTCAATCCTTCACATAATATTCTAATATATATGTGTGTATGTGTATATATATATATATATATATATATATATATATATATACTATATACATATATCTATAAGAATAAATGTATATATATTATTTTAGATTCGTTTTGCAATTCAAATAGCATGACAATAAAATAAAGAATTATTTTATAGTTATTTTATAGTTAATCTAATTATAACGGTACGATTGTAGATACGAACGATTGTATCTATATCTATATCTATATCTATATCTATATCTATATCTATATTTATCTATATCTAAATACATATACATATATATATATATATATATATATATATATATATATATACACATATACATATATATGTATATATGTATATATGTATATATATATAGAGTATCTTGAAAATAGATATTTCTTCTTTTTTTATCTCCTACTCAAGGGAGTAGAATCTTCGAGACGTTCACGAGATATAAAAATTACGAGCAAATTCGTTCAAGAGTGGCACGATTCCTACGATAAAATTAAGTTCGATCGTTCTGGCTCTCGCTCGAGGCACACCCTCCTCTCTCTTTCTCCTCCCTAGAGAGCCTAGAAATATCTATACCGATTATGTATCTTCGGTTAAATCGCTCGGTATCCTGACCCAATTTTAAACTGCCTGGAAACATGTTTCGGCTATATTGTATAAGGCTTTTAAAGTCTCTCTTCCTCTCCCTTTCTTTCTTCTGGACGGTTAAATATCGTCAAAGAAAAGCTTGTTCTCTCTCTCTCTCTCTCTCTCTCTCTCTCTGTGTCTCTCTCTCTCTCTCTTTCTCTCTATGTCTCTCTCTCTCTCTCTCTCTCTCTCTCTCTCTCTCTCTCTCTTTCTCTTTCTTTCTCTGTCTTTTCTCTCTGTCTCTCTTTTTTCTCTTCTCTTTGACTAGTTTGCCTCGACTTCGATTATACCTCGATTCTTTTAAACGTAGAAGTGCTTCACTACGACAGGATGTTCGCTCGATCGATCATGGGAATCTCTTCACCAAAATTACACTCCCCTGGCAATTATCGGTGGAATCTCGAATACGGGTTCCGCACTTTGTTTTCGAGTCCTCGCTGCTCATCGAGAGACTTATCGGATCCTTATGAGCATTGAAATATTTGTGTTTGTGTACGTGTATGTGTGTGTGTGTGTGTGTATGTGTATGTGTGCGCGCATACACGTGCATCCATTACATCTGAATGGTTTGAATCGATTAAACGTATTATATGAAAATGATTATCGATAATATCGTTTCAATATTATTACTAAATTCCAATCTTTTCGATCTAAAAGAAAAGAAAAAGTTTTTAAGAAGAACCCCTCCTAATAGACACTTCAGTTGTACGTATAAGTCGTACGGATTAATCATTGGTAAGGGGCATTGCGAAAAAGTTTCTCTTTCTCTCTTTATTTCATAATACCTATTTTCGTGCACGTTGTTAAATGATAATTAATATAATAATTAATTATAATAATCACTAGAATTTCAACGAAATTTATACCATTATATACATTTTCATAAATTAACAAGAATGATTAGCACTGACGAGAAGAGTAATCTTCACTAATTTAAAAAGCCCTTTTATCCTATCAAAAACGAGAAAGAAAGAAAGATAAAGAGAAAGAGAGAGAAATAGAGAGAGAGAGAGAGAGAGAGAGAGAGAGAGAGAAAGAGAAAGAGAAAGAGAGAGAGAGAGAAAACGAAATCTAGGAAAGAAGAAAAAAAGAAAAAAAGAAAAAAGTAGAAAAAGGAGGAAAGGAAGAAAAGGAATAGCAAGAAAAAGAATAAGAAGAAAAAGGAACAGAAGAAAGTGGAAAATGATCGCTAGAACATAAAGATAGCTGGAAATTCCTTCGACTCGATAGATCTCGATTATTTCAAGCTGGTGGGACCTATCGCGATAACGTTTATCGACTACCCAATGTCTGAAGTTACTCGCAAACGAGAAACTCGATGCAACCCGCTTGGTATCCAATTTACGGCCGGATGGAGCGCGAAAGTCTCCTTCGGTGCATCTGATTAAAAATAAGTACTCTTTGTCGGCCCTTTGATCCTACATCTCCCTCTTCTCTGTGTATTTCTCTCTCTCTTTCTCTCTCTCTCTTTCACATACTCTCTTTCTCTTTCTATTTCGTTACTCATCTCTATCTCTCTTTCTCCTCTTTTCCCATCTGGTCTAGTCGCCTTTGCATCTCTGCACTAATTATTCTTCCTTCTCATCTTACTATCTCGGTCATCGATCTACATTTGGCAGTTGAGGACGATTCGCCCTTATTATATTTTCCATCCTTAACCTTTTAAAAGCACTCGCGAGCGAGTCCCTTAATTGCGATTGATCTTACCTATATTAATGATGATTTTCTTTTTTCTTTTTTCTTTTTTATTTATTTATTTTTTTTTTTTTTATTTTCTTCTTCTTTTTACCATATTTTTTCTGTTCTTCCTACGTACCATCCCCTCTCCGTCACTCCGTCTGCCAATCACCGCTCCTTCCTACAGATACATACGATCCCTTCTTTCTGTTTTCTATTATTTACTCGACTAAATGACAATATAAAATAGACTAATTAGTTGTATAGTCATAACATTGATAAAATTTCCCGTCTTTTTCCTCTCTTCCTTCCTCCATCATTCGTCGCTCCTCAAATAAAACTCAAATTACGTATCGCCTTATTTCTAATTGTAACAAATGTTTTATTTGCGAGATATGTATTCCTTTCCCATAAAGTGCTGCTTCATCTTCTCGTCGGCGGTTTACACGTAGATTATATTAAACACGCAGGTGTCGCGAATCGCCGTCGTATTTTAATGGACGACGGGTGGTTATTAAGCGGGATATTCTCCAACGAAAATTGCAAAAGTTTCGTCTCTCTCTCTCTCTCTCTCTCTCTCTCTCTCTCTCTCTCTCGTTTGGTTATGCTGAAACGTACATACACACTCGTACACGAGCGAACGCTTATCTTTTTTATTTTATTTTACTAAATACATACACGCTGTGTACATTAGCTTATCGTTAACGGTTATAATAAATAATTACAAAACAAGAATAAAAAGAAACGTATATGATATCACATTCGACAATATAATATAATTTTTATATATAATATATAATATAAATTTAATTTCCCTTAAAGAAAATCTTTATTTTTTCTTAATCTTATTTAAATATATATACATACACACATATATATGATATATGATATATATATATATGCATATATATGATATATATACTTACATACATGAATTGATACCTTTCACATTAAAGTATATCGAGTAAACAAGTCCCGATGACTGGGCGATTCGGTGCATCAGCGTTTAAGCTGATTACCGATGGGCTTAATCGTATTTCGTGGTTAATCGAATATTCCACCGTCACCGCTTGACCCTGTTTTCCGCGTACGAACTTATATGCGGTAATCTATGTAGGTACATACGTGTACGTATTAAAACGACCAAAGGAGTGAGATAAAATTTCGACCGAATAATATATAATCGGACGAACAAATAACGCGAGTGCATAACAATCGCAACATGTTTTTCGATGATGTAGCCGAATTTCGAATGCTAGGCGTTCGTAACGTTTGGCCGATTAAATATGGCCACCAATTCAAACGCGAAAAATAGAAAGAAAGAGAGAGAGAGAGAGAGAGAGAGAGAGAAAGAGAGACAAAGAGAGAAAGAGAGAGAAAGAGAGACAGAGAGAGAGAGAGAGAGAGAGAGAGAGAAACATCCCCTCGTTCACTGATGTCAGCAAGAATATTAACAACCAACCACGTGTGTGGTTGCTACTCGATGAATTATTCAATCCTGTTTTCAACGAATACAGCATACGACTCTACATATCACCGAGCACACCGGAAACTGTAGTAGTTTTCTTCCCCCTTAAAGCGAATAGTAAGGGCAACGATATCTTGGACAAGCTCCGCGTCTGGCACATAAGAAACTCGTTTCACTTACTTACATGTAATAAGCCTTGTTACTCGCTCCCGGCAAGTTCTAGGTATATGGGGGCGTGGGGTTTGGAGTTCTCTTGGGACAAAGAGGAAGGCCTGAAGTGAGGCAGAGGAGGAAGGTAGTGAATGAGCGATGTCGGTGCCGGTAGTGATGGTGGTAGTGGTGGTAATAGTAGTAGTGGTGCTGTTGCTGCTGCTGCAACTGCTGCTGCTGCTGCTGCTGCTGCTACCGCTTCTACCATTTCTACTGGCGTTTGTTGGAGGAGAAACGGGATTGGTAGATCGTCGTTAACGTATACCGCTGGATCAACAAGAGCGACATCCGGCTTACGACGATTACGGCTGACGCTGCTCTTTTCCATTCTCTCTTTCTCGGGAAATATACTGGCACGCTCTGCAAAGACCAATCCCCTTACCTCCTTTTTTTCCACGTTTCTCTCTTTCTCTCTCTCTCTCTCTCTCTCTCTCTCTCTCTGTCTTTCTCTCTCACTCTATTTTTCTCTTTTTTCTTTTCCTTCCTCTTTCTCATCCTTCTCATCTTCATTCTTCTCTTTCTCTTTCGGCTCTTTGCTTGCTTCTTCTCTTTTTTTTAGATCCAGCCCATCCTGGCCCACGCCAATCTTATCCTATCCCACCCCATCCCACCTGATCCGACCCAACTCGACCTCACACTTCTGCCTTCCCTCTCGTTTTTTTTCCTTTCTTATATATATATATATATATATATATATATATATATATATATATATATATGTGTGTGTGTTCTCCATCAAACAGAGAGTTCTCTACGAGATGCGAGAAATAAGGAAGAATATAAAGCCCAACACAACTTCTTCTTCTTCGTTTTTCGTATATGATCTTCGGAAGTCTGGGTTCCAGTAGCCCTCCTCCCATCATGTCCCCTCTTCATCCTTTCGGATACCACTCCATTACTCGGCTTTCTCGAATGTGTCTCCCAGATTTTTTTCCTCTTAATTATTTCCAACGTCGAGGCCAGGAACAAACGTGTCACGGTTTTGAACGGAAGCTGACCCGCTGTGGCGTTCGTTTGCTGAGAGAGAGAGAGAGAGAGAGAGAGAGAGAGAGGGTGTGAGAGAAAGAGGGAGTGAAGTAGGGATGAGCTCTGTCCTCCATCTTCCGAAATAACGAGAAATATCGATTTGCCGAGGAGCACAAAAGAAGAGCGGCGCGCCTTCCAGGCACACGTGCTGTGTGCAGTCCCCGGTGTGCATCCTATGCACCTTTTGTCAGACCTGCCTGTGGTGAAACGAGGGATGGAGAAAGAGGGACAAAGAGGGAGAAATAAAGAGAGAAAGAGAGAGAGAGAGAGAGAGAGAGAGAGAGAGAGAATGAAAGGGTAAAGTATGAAAGATTTTTTTCTTCTCTCTCTCTCTCTCTCTCTCTCTGTCTCTCTCTGTCTGTCTGTCTTCCTATCTCCCTCCCTCTCTCTCTATTTCTCACATGCATACATACAAAACAGACAAAGAGACAGATAGACAGATAGGCATACGTGCTCATAAGTACATATATTTTTTCTTATTCTTGATAAAAAGATGCTGATGCTTCTGGTTACCGTTGGTTTACTTTATTCGATCGTTAAGCAAACGGGAAATATTTCTTTACGTAACGAGCACCATGCTAAATCAAGAAACGACGTTCTCCTTTGATCGTTTCTGTTTCACAGAAAAACCACGACTATTCTTTTTCCTTTTCTTTTCCTATATTCTTCTTCTTCTTCTTTTTTTTTTGTCCTCTTTCTCCTCTTCTTCTTCTTCATCTTCACCTTCTTCTTTTATGTCCTTTTCCCTTTTGTTCTTTTTTTCCTTTTGGGTTTTTCGTTTGTTTTTTTATCTCTTTTTTTTTTCCTTTTTTCTTTCTCTTTTTTTCGGTTTTTTTTTCTCTTTTGATCGTCATCTCTCATTCTCTATCTATCTCTTCCTTCGTTAGTTTCCTCGATGGAAACTACGGAAGTTTTCTTGTCGTTACAGTGGCAACGACCAACTTTACGAACGTTTCCATGTTTCTCTTTCACGTCTTTCTCTCTCTTTCTCTCTCTCTCTCTCTCTCTCTCTCTCTCTCTCTCTTTCTCTTTTCTCTTTCTCCCTTCGAGCATCGAATAAACAATTGCACAGCAGAATTGAATTTAATGTTTTAAATTCGATATTTCGATCGTTTGGAAACACTTGTTTCGATAAAGTTTTAATGTTTCATTCGTTTATATTTGTTGCACTAATGAAAATATATTTATGTACATACGTATGTAGCGATACCGCCGCAGTAAGAAAGTTTTCAAAGAGAGAAGTTGCCGGCGCACGTAGAAGGAAAATGGCCGATCGCGTGAACTAGATAACACGGAGCTTACACCTATCAGAGTGAAGCACATTGGAGAGAATCTGATTAAGTAATAAGGTACGGTCAATAGAGTCGTGTGAAAGTTTACACGGAAACGAAGTCACCGCGATAGCTTATCTCGATTGCGAAGGACAAACGTTAAAACGATTACGTTAGTATGGTAGGAAGTCGATTATCTGAACGTCGATTAATGGATTAAGGACCAATTGTGTGAGTAACAGACGTCGTGAAAGAGAAAGAGATAGAGAGAAAAAGAGAGAACGAGAGAGAGAGAGAGAGATAAAACGAGAAAGAGGAAGAGAATGAGAGAAAGAGAGAGAGAGAGAAAGAGAAAACGAGAAAGAGAATGAGAGAGAGAGAGAGAGAGAAAACGAGAAAGAGAATGAGAGAGAGAGAGAGAGAGAGAAAACGAGAAAGAGAATGAGAGAGAGAGAGAGATGAAGAGAAAACGTGATGGGAAATTGTAGATAAAGATAAATCGTCCATCCACTTCCATCTACGTGGCTTATGGTAAATGAAATTGTAAATAATTTCATAATTAATTATTTTATTAAATACTATCGCGTTGAGCATATTGATTTAATCAATAAATAATTTCGTTACTTTCAATATTTTATATCTAAATAAATAAAATAAGTAAGTTGGTTGCTTACTTATTTAATTACTTACTTATTTACTTCTTTTTTTTTTTATACTATAAAATATCGACATTACTTATCGATCAATCCAATACTATACTATCATATTGTATGTATATTATTATTCGTAAAGGATATAATATATCTAATATTTCTATATAAAATATTGATAAATCACGGCACTGATCATTTGGCTAGTCTGAATAATAATTATTAAAAGTTCCAAGCGTTTACTGAAATGTTTGATAAAAATCAAAACAACGGGACAGAGTAGACTTTATTTTTTAAAAGAATACATTCCCGGATATCTATATATGAACTATCTGTCGGTCACTTGACTACAGACAATATTGACCGACATGAAATAAATAGAAAAAAAAAAAAAAAAAAAAAAAAAAAAAAAAAGAAAAGAACAAATAAACAAAGAAAAAAACAAACAAACAAATATAAAAAGGAAAAAGAAACGAAAAATAATATACATGAAGGGTAACGTATATATACATACATATATGTACGTTTTCGTGACGATCCTTCGATTGTCAATAATATTCGCTCACGTTTGCAAGAATTTCGAGAACTCACATTCGACCCAGTCCTATCCAATCGTATATTTTTTTTTCTTTTTTATTTTTTACGTTCGTTTCGCCTGGTAGAACTCACGCACAAACCAATTCTCTCTCTCTCTCTCTCTCTCTCTCTCTCTCTCTCTCTCTCTCTCTCTCTCTCTCTCTCTCTCTTTCTCTGTATGTGTATGTTTTTGTTTCTCTTTTTCTCGCACTTGAAACCATTTTAAAGAAAAAATCCGGATATGGATCGATGAGTATATCGCGTGGTAAGTCGAACTAAAAATTCATCCACGTAATTGGTATAGCTGCGTTCGAAAAAGGAGAACACTTGTAAATACAAGCACCTCTTCACTGGAATCCTAGTTCTCTCTTTCTCTCTCTCTCTCTCTCTCTCTCTCTTTTTCTCTCTTTTTCTTTCTCTCTCTCTTTTTTTCTCTCCGTCACCATCCATGCGCTGGTCAATTCGATTAAAATCAGGTCGAGGATGGCAACCAGCCTATTTCTCGAACAGCCCCTTCGTTTAATATCGAAATATGTGAAACCGAAAAAGAAAAAAAAAATAAACAAAAAAAAAGAAAAAGAAATAATACTATTATCTCATTAGCTTTAACAAAACTCCTCGTTAAGATTCAATTGAAAGTATTTTCGATTTTTTTATTTTTTCAATATTCGCTAAGAAGATTTTTATAAACTCGAATCGTCTTAAAACGAATACACGGTGACTACTAATGTTTAATACGATGTGTTTAATACGATTGTGTTGGATGATGTCCCATAATGACGAATCGAAACAAAATGATAGATTTATATATAATGTATATATAATATAATAATATAATATATATATATATATATATATATATATCTATATTTGTAGATATATATATATACAAGTAGATATATATATAATGTATATATAATATAATAATATAATATATATATATATATATATATATATATATATCTATATATATATATATATATATATATATATATATATATATATATATATATATATACATAAATACATACAATGTACTTATCTATCTATATATATTTACACACACACACACACATTCAAAGATAGATACAATTTATCTAAATATAGGCATATATAACATACATGTATATAAATATATAGATACATTGTATGCATACGTAGATATATATTGTACATAAATATAATATATACAATGTATTTAGATATATTATATATACGTTGATATGTACTTATAAACATTGTAAACATCTATGTATATATATTAGGGGGACCGGAAAGTAATGTCGCTTTATTAAATTAAATTCAAACGAATAAATTTTTAACAAGTTTTTATTTTTAATCACAATCAAATATCGACATGCGCAGAAACGACATTACTTTTCGGTCCACCTAATATATATATATATACATACGTATATACGTACATACATACATATAATACATACGTATAACGTCATCTCATGAGTATTAAATTTCATTGCAGGGATCGAGCGCGAACCTAGCGTGATCTTTCATAAAAATGCCAACGAAATCGTAATGGTGCTGTACTAACGGTGGTGATTTCGCTCGGTTAGCAAGACGTAAACAAAATTTCCGCAACAAGATACAATGTGTAAACGGGATCGGGGGCTAACGTACGCGAACGAACGAACGAACGAACGAACGAACGAATGAACGAACGAACGAACGAACGAACGAGCGAACGAGCTAGCGAGCTAGCGAGCTAGCGGTGATTATCGGTTTTTCGTTAAATTTACGTACAAAGGAAGCGACAACGTTGCGTTTAACGATGCGATATTAAAGCGCATTCGATGCCTACTGTTCTTTTCGTTTCACGATTGCCTTTCACCGGAAAGGATGACGAGCCGCAAAAAAGCATGGCGCAAAGAGTACGTGGTTGGTTATCGGGTTGAAGAGAGAGAGAGAGAGATAGGGATGATGGGAGGGATAGGAGGGAGGATGGGAAGGCTTGCTAGAGATGGAATAGAAACGCGGTGTGAAAAAGCTCACGTATTACGTACGTGTAAAAAAGAAAAAGGAAAAAAGAAAAGACAAAGAAAAGCAGAGGCCATCTTTTGTGCTGGATGATACGCGATGATGCGTCGGCCATTTTGTGTTTTTTGTTTTGTTCTTTTTTTTTTAATTTTTTGTTTATCTCTTTTTCTTTTTTCCCCTTTTTTATTCTTTCTCTTTTTCGCTCAGTTTTCTTCTCTCTTCTCTTCTCTCGTCTTTTTTGACCGTATTTTTTTTTCGTCCTACGTCCGTTTATCCTTCCAACATTGCTCTGACTCTTTTTTTTCCTTTTTTTTTTCTTTTTTCCTTTCTTTTTTTTTTTTTCACATGCAACATTGTGTTTCCGACCGAAGCAAAATATCCTCGTAATTTTGCAGACGGATTAGACAGTGGCGCAGAGGCCGCGTGCAAAAATCGTCGAGCTTACATATTTACTTTCTAACGCAAGAGGAGAAACGTGATTTTTCGCTAACGGAAGAATACGTACGTTCGTTCGTTTCTTTTTTTAGTCCTTCTTCTTCCTTTTTCCTTCTTTTTTTTCTTTTTATCCTCCTTACACAACCATCATAAATTAGAGAGGAAAGAAAAAAATAAATACATATACATACACATAATATGCGAACGGAAGACGACGTATTACCTTTTTTTTATTTTATTTTCTTTTACTGTGGCTGCTGCTGCTGCTGCTGCCGCCGTTGTTGTTGTTGTTGTTGTTGTTTTTGTTGTTGCTCCCTTTTTTCTTCAGCCGATAAATAATACTCCCGCGTTTCGTAAATAATAATGGCTATACAAGACGTAGGTTGCTTCGACAAAGAGGTACGACATGTTGGAAAGGAATATAAGTTTCGAAAACTATCGGAACGCTTGTTTCTCCTCGAACGATCTTTCCAACAACTATCTATTCGTGGAGAAAAGCAACAACCATAACTACGCCTCGCGAGGGGCCACAACGAATGGCTCTTACAAAATGAGAAAATGGTTGAATGTACGGGGAAGTAAGGTGGGTTTGTAAAAACAACATTAATTCGGTTTCCCTATAATATCAAGGAACCGAGAAAACTTTGATAACTTAACACGCAAGGTTACACGTTGAGTAAATTTTCAAACCGTGAAACTTTCCGTCAAAGATTTTATCGAGAAAATTTTCAACTTCGACTTGAAGCGATCTGTGTGAGTGAGTTTTTTCTTTTTTTTCTTTCTTTCTTTCTTTCTTTCTTTCTTTTTTTCCTTTTTCTTTTCTTTTTTTTCTTATTTTTAAATTCTACAAACTCAAGATTTCTCTTCTTCTCTTTGAAAAGTGCACCGATCATCATTCTGTAAATTCGTTGGCTCGCTCTCTCTCTCTCTCTCTCTCTCTCTCTCTCTCTCTCACTCTCTCTCATTTTAAACTCAATTTTCTTTAAGGACAGTAAGTGATTAAAAAAAAATAAGAGGAAGAGAAAAAGGTAAGAAATTTAATATAAAGCGACCGATCCTTCATCAGATCGACGTATTCGATTCTAAAGTGAAAATTGGAACATAACGCACGTGACGTACTTATCCATCTAATTTTCTCTCGAATTGTGAACAAAATTTCGTCGGAGTAAATCCAACGTGTTGGCACCATGCGTCAAAACGATTATCGATAATCCAGCTGCTAATTATCGTCCGGCACAACATTTTTTCCAATTTATCTCGCGAAGACAGCATCCCGTTCGGGAACAATCATCATACATACATACATACATGCATACAACATACATACATACATACATACATGCATCCATAGATAAATATACAGGACAACGACACGTACAAAACACGATCATTTTTATTCGTTGGAGAAAATTGAAAAAGCAGAACAGGTCATTAAAAAAGTGATACAAAAAAGTGCTATTACAATAAACTGGCATACATCCATTTGGAAAAAGAAATATAATCGGAATTTACCGACGATCATCAATATTTCCAAACAACCAATTTCCAATCGATCACGTTATATATATATATATATATATATAATACGCTATATATATATATATATATAGATGATAGTATATAATACATGTAGGATCGATCATCGATATATCCTGTAATCTGGCATCTGTTGGAGAGTCGACGACACGGAGGATGAAGAACCTAGTATGTGTGTATAATAAAGAATGAGAGAGAGAGAGAGAGAGAGAGAGAGAGAGAGAGAGAGAGAGAGAGTGGGAGAAAGAGAGAGAGAGGAAGATAGAACGTTTACAAAATTCGATCGGTCGGCCACCAAATTCAGCCAGGTCATAATGCAGTCGTCACGCGTCTGGGATTAATACGCGCACGGTGCATTTATTCAGGCGCGTTCGAGGCTTGGTGAAGGGTAGGTGGGTGGAGAGTAAGGGGAAGAGAGAGAGTTGGTTCGGGTAGTAGCTGACAGGGAAGGGGTTGTTTGTCTGTCGGAGGGAGTTAGAGCAGGCAGCGTGGAATTTACAAGCAAACCCTGTCGATACGATGGCTGCTGCAGCACCGGTTGGTTCGCTCTTCCAAACAAAACCCACAAGCCAGTATACGAGAGATCGATGATATCAACGAGACCATCCGTGACAGCAACGAACACGTATAGGTCTTCGTTCACTGTAATGATGAACAGAGATAAAGAGAGAGAGAGAGAGAGAGAGAGAAAGAGAAAGAGAGGGAGAGAGAGAGAGGGATAGACATCTTAGGATCTCATCTCATTTACTTAGAGACTCCCTTCCACAAAATTCCCAAGCTTCTCTGTGATCAACGTATTGAGAATCAAACATTTGTCCTTAGAATTTCTATTCGTATTCATCTAAGAGGGTTGACGACCTTTCCTATTCCGAACCAACGTCAATTTTGTTGATCAAAGATTTCAAAGACTTATAACTCGTTTCGTTTTTTTCTTTTTTTCTTCACTCTCTTTCAACTTCCCTTATTACATTTCTTATTTTAAGTGGGCCAATTAGATATACTATGAATATTTCTCGTTGCAAATGAATATATTTCGAGTTTTCTCAGTTCTTTTTTTTTTTTTTTTTTTTCATTTTCGTCTAAGAAGAGACACGATATAAGATGATCTTTTTCCGCGTAAACGTCGGATAAATTTTTCTACATCACCTTTTGTTCCAGTTATTTTCATAATTAACAGCACCGTTAATCGAAACGAAAATCGTAGAATATTGGATTTTAAATGGAAAACATGAAAAATCCATCGGGGCCAATCCATTTGACTGATAATTCCCTTTGGCAGACTGCGATATCTTCGTTATTCGTCTTCGTCGTTCGCCATAGGTTTTTTTTTCTTCTCTATCTATTTCTCTCCCTCTCTCGTTTTTTTCTTCTTCTAGCCGGAGAAGGGAAGTCGGGGGTAAAAACGTCGAATTTTGCCGGCGGACCAACACGGAGAGCGCTCGCGCGTAAAAATACGACGGGGCATCGATTATCTGAATTAATGGGGCGCGCGAG
>NC_062194.1:8165078-8167578 GCF_912470025.1 Vespa velutina
TCCCCGGTCCTTCTCCCTCCATCCCCCCCCCTTCCTCCCTTTTCACCATTCGTTCCTTTTATTCCCGGCATTGTGCGTTGAAAACGAGACGTTATTATCGAAAGAGATTTATATTATATTACTCGATTCGCGGACCATATATCGACCTTAAATTATACGCCATTTCTTCATTCCTTTATATCAGATCGTCATAAGTGAAACTCGATGGAAAGTAAGTAAGTAAAATAAGTATATAAGTGAATACCTTCGACGTGAGAAAGTAAATAAGTAAATATTTACGTATAGGAGAGTCATTGTTATTGTAATATGATTTGTATCGTTTCCATCATCGTTTTTCTCGTATACTTGTTAAAAAAATCTCTTCCCGTTAATTTTTCTTCCTGATTCCCGATATCTATATCTTAAACCGATTAAAACAACGATTATCGACCTGTTAGATTATCGACTCCTCACGCGTGAGAAACTTCTGTCTGTTATTTGGAAAACCTTTTTTCCCCACTCGCCATTACAGTGTCGTTCTCTAAATCTGCCGTTCGAACTCGATACAATGGAGATGGAAAATCCATTTGTTCTCGTACGAGCTCGTGTTGGTTCATTCGCGAAATATTATTGCTTTACAATCCTGAGAATATATACACACATACGCACATACACAAGTACATACGCGCGCGCGCCCGCACGCACACATAAACATTTATATATATATTTATATATATATATATATATATATATATATATATATATATATGTATGTATGTATGTATGTATGTATGTATTTATGTATGTATGTATGTATGTATGTATGTATGTATGTATGTATATTTGTATGTATGTATGTACACATTTATACACGGTCATGCATATGTCAGTGTGATATTCTCTCAACGTGGATTTCCATGAAATTCTCGTTACTCGGATGTACTCGCTTTCCCCTTTTGCTTTTCCACTGTTCTCGGTTATAAAACAGCAGAGAGATTTCGAGATTCCCTCTTGTGTATCGTGTAACGGATAATTTGCTTCGGCAAATCTATCCTCTGAAATTCGTATAGTCCATCCAGTTATTATTCCACGTTTTCTGTCATGCATAAGCATCCTATCCTAGAGTCTAATACATAGATACGTTCTCTCAAAGCGAGCAACGCCTCGAGGGCACGTTTATGCGAATTCTTATTATCATTATCATCGTAATAACGTTAGCCTGCGAGTAACATCCTTTATGTTTGTTCTTCCCAAATATTCGCCATCGTTTCAAAGCATAAGATAAAGAGAGAGAGAGAGAGAGAGAGAGAGAGAGAGAGAGAGAGAGAGAGAGAGAGAGAGAGAGAGAGAGAGAGATAGAAAGAGAAAGAAAAAAAGAAAGAAAGAGAACGTGCATACGAATTAAAATGGTCTCATATTCGTATATTCGATAATTGCATTTGTAAAATTGTTTCCCTTCCATTTGCTCATTTTTTTTTCCTTTTTTTTTTTTTTTTTTTTTTTTTTTTTTTTTTTTTACTTTTATTTTCCCTCTTTTTTTTTATATTCCTTTTCATTCGTTAATTTCAATATCCCGAAGAGATTTCAAAAAGTGCATGCAATGTCAACCGCACCTAACCATCAATCTTACAAGGTCTTTCTTTCCTAAGGCGAATTTTAAATTTACCAAGAGATAAAAATGTTCTCAGAAACTGGTAAGAATAAGAGTTGAACGTTAACCCACGTTGACCGAAGTCGACATTAAAATGAATCATTAAAATCGCGGCACGGACTTTTCAAGAGAGTAGCTTACGGTAATGGTGGACACTCAATCATCCCCCCGATGCACCGTCAGATGGATAAGAAACGGAAAACTTTAGTAGGTATCTCTTTCGAGTACACGGACTTCTCTAACCTGAAACGATCTATTATTTCTCGACATCTTTCGCGGAGAAAGAACTTTGCTGTAACACTTTGATTACGTTCCGTTATAACAGGGGTGGGGGGAAAAAAAAGAGAAAAAAAAAAGAAAAGAATCGAAACGTTCAAAAGTTATTTTAAAAGTCATTCGATGGTTCGATTCACGATGAACCATTTTTGTTGGTAAATTCGTGGATTTCACGGTAACTTCCTCGTTTTATACGGATTCTATATCGATTTTTGATACAGCTTCTCGAAGACAGGAAAAGCTATTTACGGGATCATCTTACATGATCCTTATCAGTAACGAGGTAAGAAATTTCCTATAAGAGAACTCGCTCCTTTATTCGATAGATATATACGAACAAGTAGTATGAAACTAAAATTGACGAAAAATTATAAAACGTATTATCATTTATATAGATACGCAGAAACAATATACACATCATTATCGTACATTTATAAATATTTGTAAGAATAATTTGCAAAAAGAATAAAAATATTCATTTATATATTGTCTTAACGAATTTTTACATAGATATGACAATAATACGATATAAATAAATTCAATAATCCTAAAGAACATATTACATTATCATATTAAATTCGATAATCCTAAATG
>NC_062194.1:8172578-8180078 GCF_912470025.1 Vespa velutina
AAAGCGAATTTGCTCTATGCCTTCCCCTCCCTCTTATTTCATCTTCTCTTTCCTCCTTCTAGTCCTTTCTCCTCCTACTTTTTCCTCCTCCTTTCTCCTCCTCTACTCTTCCACTTTCTCTTCTTTTTTCCTTTACCTTTCTTTGGCCCTTTTCCATGGGACTGATTCGTATGGTCTCCTAGGAGAACGCCTTGATTTTTGACGAAAGCCGAACAAAAAAGAAAACGAAACAGGAACGGGGAATCTCGAAAAGTCCAAGTACGAACGCGTGATTGGCTTATTGTATACTACGACGTCCCCGTGCGAGTACGAATGAGAAGCTGTTTCTTATAGCAAACGGAAAGGAAGCAAAGGTCGCTTAACTAACAATATATACGACTTTTCATCAAATTACGTTTCTAAGGGAAGAAAGGAAACATTTTGAATGTCGTAGAACTAAACCTTTTCGATCCTTTCTATCTCTCGTTCATCGTTTCTTTTCTTTTTATCTCTTCTTCTTCGTTTTTTTGATTTGTTTCCTTTTTTATCTCTTTCTCTCTCTTTTTTTTTTCTTTTTTTCGAAAAAAGAAAAAAAAGAAAAGAAAAAAGATGCGGAAGGAAAAGTATGATGAAAACTGTTCTGTATCTCCAAATCGTACGTTCTTTATTTTTATTTCTTTTTTATTTGTTCTTTTTCTCCCTCTTTTCCTCTCTCTCTCTCTCTCACTCTCTCTCTCTCTCTCTCACGCGCGCGTGCGCTTTCTTTCTCTTTTTATCTCCATCTCTCTTTTTACGCCATAAAACCGCAACGCAGATAATTTAAAGCTCGATGAGTTAAAAAGGGAGAAGCTCTGGTAAAGCACTATTAACGTGAGAGAGATAGAAGGAAAGAGAGATAGAGAGATATAAAGAGAGAGAGAGAGAGAGAGAGAGAGAGAGAGAGAGAGAAATAGATAGATAGAAAGAGAGGAAAACTGGCGAATACCAGATGGTGTGAGAATTAGAGTCACAAAAAAAGAGGAAAGAGAAAAAGGAAGAGAGAGAGAGAGAAAGAGAGAGAGAGAGAGAAAGAGAGGGCAAATGAGAAAAAGAAATAGAAAACGAATATCCACCGCAAAGTTTTAAATTCGTGCAACGTCCGACTGAGCCGTCCCTACAATGGGCCGCAAAGTTTTATCTGAATATGACAGAAAATCCGGTCGCGGCTTATAAACATTTTCATATATGTACATATAACGCGTAGGAAATACTGGTGCTACGAACCGGCGCATTAATTAAACTTTATGCACGATGAACGAAAAATAAAAATGTACGTATGTGTATGTACATATATTTATATTATATATTATATATCATATATGTCTATATATATACATCTATATATATATATATATGTGTATCCATATCTATATATATATATATATATATATACACCTATATATAAATGTGTGTCCATATATATGTATATATATATATATATATATATATACATATATATATATATATATATATAAGTTTATAATCCGTGCAAGCGGCGTCGCTTTTCCATCGTTTATTTTTTTTTTTTTTCTGCGATCGTGTACAATTTTCAACTATTAACGATTTTGCAATGGCCTGTATATCGTTGCAATGAAAATGAATTCTCGTTGGGCATTCGATGGCAATGAAAATCGTCACAACATATTCAAATTATTCTTCGTTACACTCGTTTGCCAACTAAATGATTTTTTTTTCTCTTTTCTTTTTTCTTTTTCCATTTTCCTCTTTTTTTTTTATTTATAGGAAAGATAAAAGATTATTGATTAATCACGCACGCACGCACGCACACACGGATACGCATACGCACACGCATGCACGCAATCGTGTTTAATTTTCTTAAATATTTAATTATTCGATTTATTCGATTTTATGATAGATATATATCGTAACCGAAAAATTCAATATCACTCCGTACTCGGATAATAATTTTATAAAATGTATTTTTAAAATTTAACTTATGATATATATATATATATATATATATATATATATCATTATTAATACATTATTTGAATGATATTATTATTATATCATTCATTACTATATTCATTATCGAACGTTTTGCCTATCATAAGGATCATGAAAAAGTTTCTATTTACAAGTAACGCCTACGTTAATAATCATAATTATCAACGAAATGTATAATTTAATATATTTACATAATATATAGAAAATAATTGAAGATCAACCTTTTTATCTTTTCTTAAAATTTCTTTTTTCCTATGCCCGTAAGAATATTTTTATAAGTTAAGAAAAGAAAAATACCAAGAAGATGTACCTTATTACTTTATGCATATTTCGTTTTGTTACTTAAGTGTTTATTAAACTTTACTATCTACTATAGTATTTTCTTCCCTTTCCTACAGTTTATTTTCTTTAAAGGAACATCTTTAGCTTAGATCCTAACGACTTAACGACGAAGAGTCATAACTCCAACGCTCGATCGGCCCCATGAGAATGTGAGTTTCCCAGAGCGCGTAATTTAAGTGACATTCATACTGACTCTCCAGTATTTACTCGCGAAGCAAGGCAGTTGCCCCTGTCCAAATTACCATATTCTACTTTCCGCTACACGTTCTCGCGGGTTTGGCCCAGATTCGCTTCCTCCAACTTAATAAACAGGGCCTTTAACGTCGCCCGTGCCGCGCTAGAGCACCTTCTTGCTTAAATCTTGTTGCGTTTTATCAGGCTTCCTCTTACCAGTATTCGTCCAGGGAGATGTATACTATTATACATATATAGTATATATATACATATATGTATGTGTACCTATATATATATATATATATATAGATATGTACATGCTGATATTAGTGTTCCTTACATAAGCCAGACCCTGTTACGTGTGTTTACGTCTCTATATATTATATACGTTTCATTTATATAAAACCAGGTAGTAAACATATACAAAGGATGTTCTCTTATTCAACGTTACAACGTTACAATCTCGATCAACCATCACTTTATTATTTATATATGCGTATGTTATAATGAAAAATGAAAAGAAAGAATAAGTTTGTTTCGTTCGTTCGAAACGAAACGAAACGAAACGAAACGAAACGAAACAAAAACGTCGTTATCGGTAAATTGAATTTGTATTATTTACATTCTCCTCGTTATTGTAAAGTCAGACTCTCTTCAATCATGTATAATAAATTTAAAATAACCATGAAATATATACGCGCACATATACACACATATGCAAACATATATAAATATATATATATATATATATATATATATACACATATATATAATTTTCGTTATGATTCCATCGAAATCCATTGTAACGAAATTAAATAATACAGAGGAATTTTAACGGGATTTTTTCTACTTGCATTCGTTACAAATTAATAATCATTATCTTTCGCGTTCGATTAACTCTATTATTAAAATGTGTAAAATATAATAAAAATACATAGCAAAACTTTATTAATGGATTTCACATGTCTAGAGAAGAAGAAGAAGAAGAAGAAGAAAAACAAAAAAAAAAGGAAAGAAAAGAAAACTAGGTTCTATCAATATGTATCCATAAATATGATTAATTTATGTTAGGGTTATAAGATTTTCAAGTATGATCTTACAATTATGATTTATTGAGAATTATTATAATATTTCCTGTTTCAACATTTCCTTAGAGGAAATATTCGAAATGTCCACCTATTTCTTGAATACAACTCTGAAAACTCGTACCCGTCTCATTGAGTTTCAAACACGATCCAAAATTCCTGGCTTATTACGTATTCAGATCGTTTCTTTGAACCTTGTTAGATGTTGTTGGAGTTTTACGTATTGAGTATGTGTTATACATTATATTCTACTATATTAGTGAGACAATCTACTCAAATGAATGTATTCGCGTCAATGCATCTCGTTTATGATTTTCCGGATGTACCGAGATCATATTTGAAAGTTTTATAACTCAAAAATTAACTATTTTTGAATTCATCTTGATAGAAGATATATACATATATATTTTCTTTTTTTTTCTTCTTCTCTACGTATGAGAAATCCATTCCTAAAATTATCCCGTATAGTTTTGTTACGCCATGTATATATATATATATATATATATATATATATATACATACATACATATATATGCACACTATTATATGCCCATTCGTTCTTTCTTCCTTTCTTTCTTTCTTTCTTTCTTTCTTTCTTTCATTTCTTTTTTTTTGTTTTTTACTAGCGTTTCCACTCCTTTTTGTTTTTCTTCCCTTCGCTTTAGCGATTCACAGAGCCAAGTCCGCGTCATGAATGATTGAACGCAAAGCGTAAGAGGGTGAGCTGGAGCTTCTCTCCTCCTCAGAATAATAACATACGGGGTGAGAAGCATGAAAGAGGACGTACTTACACGTTCCCTGTCGAGCGAACGGTATCACTGAAATTTTCTCTCAGAATTTCACCACCCTTATATTTTTGTATATATTTACACTTGTACATATATATATATATAATAAAAAAGAAAAAGAAAAAAAACTAAAAGATGATGGTCGGTCAAACACATACAAGTTTAATGATACCTTATTAATTTTTATTAAACTGTAACTAGACTCGCTGAGTATTATTTTGTTTATAAAATATCTTTTTACTATTTTAATTTATACATATTTTTATTTATTCAACATCCATTTGCAACGAATGCTAAAGAAAGAACATGAATGGTGATAGTTAACAAAAAATTTTTCAAAATTTATTTCTCTACGAATCAAATTTGTTTATTTTCTTTTTCTTTACCTTTTTTTCAAATAATTCAATGATGCATTTCTAGTGTCACATAAATATCTTAATCTTTTTTGTACATTTTACATCCAACGCGTTTTTAGTGTTACATATATTAATCTTTTTTTAATGGCAACAGCATGTAATCCATGCGATAAAAATGTTCATCTTTTTTTTCTTGTTTTTCTTTTTTACACGAATCAATCTTATTCTATGTCTATTTACACCAAATTTTAAAGAAAGAAAGAAAGAAATTACTCCTCCGCAAATCAGATTTATTTATTTATTTATATTCCTTTTCTTTTTATTTTAAAATAATTCAACGATGCATTTCTAGTGTCGCATAGGTTAATCTTTCTTTTCCATAACAGTGACATAATATAATCCATGCGTTAAAAATGTTGATTCTTTTATTTTCTTTTCTTTTTTTACACGAATCATTTTTATTCTACATCCATTTATATCAAATTTGAAAGAAAGGAAAAAAATATTCCTCCACCGATCAAATTTATTTATTTATTTATTTATTTATTTATTTATTTATTTATTACTTTTTATTTTCAAATAATTCAATGATGAATTCTAGCGTCACATATGTTAATCTTGTTTTCTAATAGCTATAACATATTATTATTTATGCGTTAAAAATGTACATTTTCTAACTTTTCCTTTTCTTTATACAAGTCGATCTCACATGTACCATTGTCATAATACCATTGTCTCGTATCCTTGAAACAGGGTGAGGGGGCATGTTGGTGTGCCGGCGGTTGCTGCTGATCGCAGCCGCGATCGCGGCCTCGATCGAGGTTGGCTCCGCTAGTTATCGCTCGAGCATATCCTCGGACAACTCCGGCAATCCTGGAACGACGTCGTCCGAGGTATCCTCTAGCAGCCCGGAAACGAGCGGCTCGCCGACCGAAATCGCCGAGACGATCGTTTGCAGACCGTCCGAGTATCTTTGTGGTACTGGCCAGTGTGTCGCACAGGACAAATATTGCGACGGCGAAAATGACTGCGGCGACAAGTCGGACGAGCCAAGATACTGCACGCGTGAGTAACTTAACGATCATCTTTATGATCTCAAATCTCGTCTTGTTAAATGAACGAAAATTCTCTTCTTTTCTTTTTTCTTTTTTATATCCTTTTTTTCTTATACATTTTTTATTCCATCAATCTTCTTTCTTTTGCTCTTTTAATTGTTGCTTTTATAATAAAAACGAGATTCATCTTGTTCCTTTTTTTTCTTTTCTTTTCTTCTTTTTTTGTTTTTCATTTTTATTTCCCATCAAAGAAAAGAGAACGTAATATTTCATTCTACGTATCTTTTTGTTTCTGTATTTTTTTTTCTTTTTTGTTTTTTAGGGAAAGAAACAATTTTTTGTCCTCCCTCCCGCCTCACCTTAATTCTCTTTTATAAGAGGAAAATATTCTTTTTTTTTTCTCTCTTTCTCTGTAGTTTTCAAATTGCAATGAAACGTCCACTTTATTATAATATTCCCTTCTTCGACGTTATCTCGTGAATTCTGTTATATGTGTATGTAAATGAAACTTAATAAAAAAAAAAAAAAAAAAGCAAAAAAAAAAAAAAAAAGAGAAAAAGGAAACGAAAAAAAGATGGAAAAGAAAATGAAAATAAAAATGTCGACATGTGCATAGTACAATTACATAAATGTCAAAGCTCGTAGTTGTCGTTAGTTCGCTTTTTTTTTCTTTCCGCCGGCCTTCTCTCTCTCTCTCTCCCCCCCCCCCCCCTCTCTCTCTCTCTCTCTCTCGATAAGAACTGATCTAATTACGTCGCAGCAATGGTCAGCGAAAATTCGAGCGGCTAGGTGATATCATTCGTCCGATTGGATTTCGACCGGTCATAGATGCAGTTAAAATTCTATCGGTACGGTCGAACGGACGAATCGCGAGTGAAATTTTTATGAAAGCTACGTACGTATCGTTCTCCCGTCATAACGGAATTCGCCGTCGTTATTAGTTTCAGCGTGACCGAGCCGTTTGTTTTTAACATTTCAAAATCGAGACGAAGCAATAACGTCTCATCGTGACACGTTCGTATATTTTTTTTCTCCTCTTTCCTGTTTTCTTTTTTTTTTTGTTTGTTTTTTTTTTGTTTCCTTTTTTTTTCTTCTTTTCTTTTTTTCTTTTTGCGAACAGATGGTACGAGCATGCCTAATGATTTTTTTCATAATTCTTTGGCTACACGCAAAAAGCCAATAAGTGACGTTTCACTATTTAATATTGAATTATATTCAATATTTATATTTAATTATTAATATCTTTCGTCGTGGTTTCAACAAATTTTAGAACATATAGTCCCATAAGATTTTCTAACACGTTTGTATAATTTAATTTCCACGATACATGAAAAAAATGTAAATATGATCCGACAAAAACTTTGGAAATCGGGATATCTCAAAAAATGATTTTTATCGCACATCTACTTCTCTTTTTTGTAATATTTAAAAAATACACCACATATCTGTTTTTTTACTCTTTGCTACTTTCGCACAAATTTCAAGAAATATCTCGTATTTTAAATTTAATAGTTCATAACGGAATGATCTTGTTTACGAAATAAAATTGTTCTAGCATGCGACCGAACGCTGGGCGGTTTGTTTTTAATATTTCAAAACAGAGAGACGAAGCAATAACGTCTCATTGTGACACGGTTTTATTTTTCTTTTTTTTTTGTTCTATTATTTAGAACAAATGGGAGAATCGTGCCTAGCAATTCTCTCCAATATTTCT
>NC_062194.1:8185078-8190078 GCF_912470025.1 Vespa velutina
CCTATCAACGGGTTTTATTTACTAACAAACGGAGAATATATCGTAAAAAATGACAGACATCACCATTATCTACGTTTCTCTCATATTCGTTGTCGTTCGATTCCAAAAAAAAAAAATAATAATACAAATAAAATGATATAGGGATATACGAAATAAAAAAAAAAAAAAAAAGAAAAACAGAAAAAAAAGGACCAAAAGAAATTAAAAAAGATAAAATAAATAAATAAATAAATCCAGTTTTTATAAGATAGCACGTGCAAAATATTTTTTTTTTTTTGTTGTTGAATTTTATTCCCGATTCAAACCAAGGACACGCGAGAAACTTATTTATTTCGTTATTGTATTATTCGTTTCTATTTTTTTCTTTCTTTTCTTTTTTTCTCTCTATTTCTTGTTTATTTTTTCTTTTATCTCTTTGCAGAGTTTGGGATCAGTGCAACGTAGTACAAGATTACTTAACTGTGTACGACGGTGGTTCCACCTCCGACAGGGTCCTCGTGAGATTGTGCGGCGGTGACGCAGTGCCGGATATTGTCAGTAGTCACAACACAATGCTTTTGGAATTTCACACCTCGCCATACGATAATCCGTTTCACCCTGTTCCTTTGTCGTTCCTTCCAGGATTCGAGCTTGAAGTTCAGGTGAGATTATTCGAGAATTTTTCGATTCGTTCGTTTTCTTTCTTTCTTTCTTTTTTCTTTTTCTCTCTGTTTTTTTTTTCTTTTCTCTTCTTTTTTCCTTTTTTCACATTTCAACGAGACTTAGAGATTCATCGAAATCGAACAAATCCGACCGATGGGATAAAAACTCGAACTAAATTGAATTTTTCGCTTTATCCGCGAACGTGTTTAATTTGATCAATAGCATTAAAAAAAAAATTTCTATAAAATGTAAACCTTCGTTAATTAACTCGTTCTATTTTTTCAACGTATCACGAACCTTCCACACATACACACACACACACACATACACACGCACACACACATGTACAATTGAAATAAATTTACGTAATTTATATTCAATAAAAAGATTGAAATAAGATCAGAATATATTTTCGATAAACAAATCCCAATGGTGATTTTAAGAAACACTTTATATGCATATACCTACCGTAAGAGTTTAAACTTCGATTTTATCCAATGTCGCTCATACGAATTCATCGAAATCTCTTAGGTGCTATTCGTCGACGAGAAATCCCGAAGCTTCGTGAAGGAGAACGACAACTGCGACTTTTATATATCGAGCGACGAAAGCTCGTTGGGAATACTGGAGAATCCGAAACATTCTCTACCGCCGAACACTACTTGTCGTTATCACTTTCAAGGGAAACTAAACGAGATAGTTTGGCTTTCGTTCGTGAAGTATTACGCAGCCAGTGCTGAACTTGCCGCGAATCTTCACACAGGTGCCGATTGTAACGCTAAGTTGCTGATATGGGATGGCGATCATGCTTCGAATAAGCTTGTTACAAATCGTAAGGTATGACATTTCTAAAAAGTTGATTGTTCCGACCAAACGTGATAATATTTTTCAATGTAATTTCTAAGGATCACTTTCCTCTGATTTAGAATTGCAATAAGAAAAAGTAATACGGGAATTGCTATATCATATTTGACACCGTCTAACATCTAAAAGTTTATACTGAACTAACGATATAACAACGATTCAATTTCGTCATAAAATATTTTTTCGTGATTGTGAACATTGTTTTTATTTATTTATTATTTTTTTTTTTTTTTTTTAATTGAACATCTTTAATTATCTTTAATTGAAATGGCTACGATAGCTTAATTCAAAAGTAGATTTTTAAATTAAATTAAATACAAACATGGCGAATGTCTGCTAATATTGGATTCACGAAATTTCATTTCCCATTTGTGTTATGTTCGTGACTTCTCTTCCTAAAATTTACAAATCATTGTTCTGATCAAACTAATACGTAAATTAATTATATTATTCGTATAAAAGACAGTTCATTTTAATATTTTTCTTTGCTTTTTTCATATTTTTCTATCACATTTATAACGTTTTATAATTTATATATTAAATATTGTTTATGAACATATTTAATACTATTCCCATATTACAATCCAATTTTTTCAAACTTAAATTTTACAATCGATTTATTTCGACCGTATCTTTTGACAAGTTAAATTTTTTACTTTGGTTCTAGGGAAAAAATAAGAAAAAAAGATTTATATGAAAGATTCTAGCGACATTAACATAATTTATTACCAACTATTTTCTTGATTTAGAGGCCGATGAAAAAGACCTTCCAATATTACCACCTCTATCTCCTCCTCCTCCTCCTCCTCCTCCTCATTCTCATCCTTCTCCTCCTCCTCTTCCTCCTTCTTTACGTGTATCGAGATATACGTGAATATCAGATATTTTCGATTTTTCTCGTATAATCAGATCAGACGTTATGCGAAAAGAAAATTGAACTTGTTCCAATCACGTCCCAGTTCAACTGAAAGCTTACAATATCTAAATTGTTCTTTCGTCTATGGACTATGGTTAGATGATAAAGTATTCTTATTTCAGAACATCACACTGATGGGCCAATTTTGTAAGGATGACATTCCACGACTATGCGATCATAGTCTTCTACGTAATAGCAGTCGTCACACGCGTCCTTGCAGTCTGACCGAGAGTTACGTTTCAACCGGTAGAGATCTAACCTTGGAACACATTCTTCGTCAAGGAAGTGCACTTTATCCGATAAGCTTCGTCCTACGTTATGAATTCGTTCATGAGGCAACATCCTGTAATCACGTTTTTTCAATGACGTCACCAACATCCTCGTCTTCCACATCATCGTCATCCTCATCATCATCTTCATCGTCTTCGTCTTCGTCTTCGTTATCGATTGTCTCGAACTTTGGAAAGTTCACATCCCCTAAGAGCGTGTTTCTCTATGGCCGAGGTGGCATGCAAAATCTCAGCTGTATTTACAGATTCGAGTCCGAGCCCGAACATAGAATAGAGTTATCCATTGACAGAGCTTCCTTCGGTGATAAGATCTGTACCTCTTACATTGATCCACTCGTCAATCGATGGACTTGCGATAGACGTATTGGCGAGCCAAGAAAGTTTGGTATAGCTGAACTCGTCATTGCTGAGTATCCTTGGCAAGAGGTTGAATTGGTAAGTCTCTGATGATTCATGAAATATAAACTTTTGTGTTTACCTTTAAGATCATATTTATATATATACGTATATTACTTTCTTACAAGATTAATCCTAGTTGTGATGTTTTATACCCTGTAGGGTGTAGAACACCCATGAACAACTTTGAGCTCAATTAAAACGATTTGTGCATTGCATGATTCATGATTTTTTTTTTTTTATACGAATAAAATTGGAAATGCATTTTCTAACCTACTGATTATTATTTCCGAGGCTCCAAAAAATATACAGTATTTTTTTGGAGTAAAAATTATTCATTCTATATAAATGACAACTGCTCAAATTATCTGAGGTATAGCGCACCTAAACTGCACAAATTAAAATTATTTTGAGGTATGCACAACTAGAATTAAAAAGCAAACAAAGATTTCAATGATTACAATGAAGATATCGATTAAAACGGATTACCTAATTTGATATAATGAATTCTTATTGAAAATAACACGAAATTTTTTAATCTCAAAAAATAATAACGACTAAATTAATGTCACTTAGGAAAATTTAATTTTTTGTTACGTTTATAGGTACGCGATTGTTTATGCTCGAACGTCAGCGAAAGGATCGTCTTGAGGAGTCTAACATCTAACATCATTGAAATTAGATTTACGGTGACATTGATGAACGTAACGCAAGACTACAGGGATTACTTTTTCGAAGGGCAATATCGGTTCGTTCCAATGAATACGGAAAATAGTGAACAGAGTTGCTCGACGAAACTGGAAGAGCGTCGATTGCGTGGTACCAGCGGTGAAATATCACTTAGAAGTCCCTTACCACGTGTAATACCTGGTGTCGCCGCGGTCGAGGAAATTCTAACGAATACAGAAGACCTAACGGCAACCCAATGCGTGAACGAACCCTGGTTGATAGAGCCCGAGGATCCACGTATGAACTTTCTATATTTACGAACCGCTGGTTATAGCATTAATCTTGACAACGTTGAAGAATGTACGACTCTCAATCGAATAATCGTATATTCAGCGGCAAATACCAAAGAACGTAGTGTTATATGTCCAGAGGGTGGCGTTGACACCAGCCGAACCGTCGACTTTTTCTCCGGTGGTTGGAATTACAGCGCAGTTAATGCTACCATTGCAATGCAACAACATTCGAGAAGCTTCGTCGTTGAATTCCTTCAAAGAGAACCGGGCTTTTATGCCGTTACTTGGATGGCTATCTCGAAACGATCGTCCAACGTTGGTTTTACCATGTCACCTATGGAGGAATGTCCTTATAGGTATGACTAATGAAACATATTATATTTATTATCTGTAAAAATCGTTATATCAATCTCTTCAATAGTAAATACAAAATTTGGTATTTTATATATTTAAAGGTGCCCGGAAATTCAAGCGTGCATCAACCAGGTCCTTTGGTGTGACGGTGTACGTAACTGTCCATCCGGTTTCGACGAGGAGGAAGCCAACTGTTCGTATCGTTTCGGTGTAACATTGCTTTACGTCGCCGTTGGTGCCGGTGCCCTCGGTATATTCCTTATCCTTTTATTGGCGACCGGTTGTCTTAAGTATTGCTTATATCGTCACAAAACGCGAAAGAAGAAGAAAAATGCTGCGCTCAATGTAAATCATCACGTCAATCACACTCACCATAATAACGGTTTGACTGGGAGCAGATTAAGCGGACGTTACAATCTTCCGACACCGCAGGAAATGTATTTGGAGAATTACGGGAAGGATAGTATTTGTTGACAATACGCCATTACCAATATCGAGACCACCGTGTGAATAGTTTGGATTTTTAATCTGCCTACCTCGCTGAGATAGAACGCGTAAAAGAGAATTATCAATGGA
>NC_062194.1:8195078-8220078 GCF_912470025.1 Vespa velutina
CCTACTTTTCGTAACAATATTCAAAATAAATTACTATTATTCGTGACGAATTATAAATCGTGCTGGTTACATCGCGATTAACATCGAACATGCTACTTTCCCGTGAATGTAATCGAAACGTGCTTCTATTCGTGACGGAATATTAAAATGTCCTAGTTTTCATAGTCACGTATGTAGAGTGTATCGACGTGCGTAACGAAATGTAATGTATTTCATTAGTTTTACGTAGTTTAGAATTTTGAACTTTGTGACCATGAAAAACAATAAGTTTCGATTTCGTTCGAGAAATGTGATATGTATTTTCATTTTTAAGCGACGAATAATAGCACGTTATCTTTTTTATGTGGCTAGAAAAACTAAAATATTACGGTGTAATACGTCATGAAAAGAAATACGTTTTAATTATTATTCGCAAAAAATAACAACATTTCACTAGTAACACCAGTCTTCATAAGATTAATTAATCGAACATAATTAATTGAATGAAAAGTGAAACATTCTACTTTTCGTAGCAATGTTTAAAATAAGTTAATATTTTTCATTCAAAACGTATTACTTATCGCGAACATAATTTAAACATGCTTCTTTTCATAATAAATGTATCAATTTTCGTAAGACCATTGAAATGCGTTATTTTTCTTAACGCACGTCGATATATAAATGCGTTCATTGTAATATTGTAACACTTCCTTCCAAGATGACGATATTCATAAACTCGTGAATAGGAAATTCAAATTCGTTTTACAGGATACCCTGATGGAATGGAATCCTAACTAAACAACTTCTCAAACGAATAGGTGTCATAGAGAAATGCATGACTTAATCAAAGGAATAGAATATGGATGTAGGACACAGCTTGTTGGGATAATCCTTACTGGATATCTAATTTGAACGTTATCCATATTCTATGTCCGGTTCAAACAACGTCCCCAAATCAAAGATAGTTGAGAATATTCCCAAATGTATGATCTCTCTATTTATCATCTCTGTAAATTCATTTTCATCTGCAAAACCAAGTTATAATGATTTTGCATGCCATAAATTTTTTTCTTCTTTTCATAATTTAATATTATATTCTATAAAATGGTAAATTCATATTTGATATTTATTATTTTAAAACAATTAAAATTTTTTTAATTAATTATTCGTTATTTCAAATTTTTATAATTACAATCAAACGATGCGTCACGTTAAAAAGTTATAATTCATTAAAATTTCTCATTTTTATCATATTATTCTTATCCAATCATCGAAATTAAAGAACACTGGATACGGTCAGTACTTTACAATTAATGGACGATCCACTTGAGAACTGTGTGCTGTTGACTTTTTATCTTTGTTTTTTTTTCTTCTCTCTCTTTAAAACTACATCGTATAATTATTACGTTTCACTAATCTCTCTCTTTCTCCCCGTCCTCTCTCTCTCTTTTTGTAACCATTTTTTAATTTCATAATAACAGTTCTAAAAACTTGACCCATTTTTTATCTGATTGCTTAAATTATTTAATTGATTATATAACTTAATATACTTATTATATAAAATATTAATTTTATATATCAATATTAAATATTACTTTTTAATTATTATATTTAATTAATTTAAAGCTTTAATTTGTCGCAAAAATTAAAAATTTTTTATTATTATTAAGATAAAACTTCCAACATTTGCCGCTGGCGGTAATGTGATCGATATAACAGGGCAGACGTAAGATTGTCAAGGCCCTTACGCATTAGAAATTCGAAGAAATTTTATCTCATGAAGAACAAAAAACATGGAATTTCTTAAATTGGAATGATTTCACATATACCGAGCGAATCACAAAACGTGATCAGCTTACATTAGATCATTCTGTTGCTATTGAATCAGACGAAAATTTGTTAGTCTTATATAATACAATTCAAACAAAGCTTTAAGATGATAAAACTTTTTCTCGATTCTTTTCTTTTCGAAGTTTTTAAGGTTAAGTTAAAAATTTTTTTTTCTTTTTTATAAATAAACCTGTAAATCTTTTTACATCTATCTTTTAATAGATATTGAAATGAATTCAGCAAATATCATAAAAAAATATCTTTTCTTTTTTCATTTTAATCAAAAAAGAAAAAACATTAAAAATTATATATATATATATATATATGTATATATATATATATATAATTGAAAAAATTTTAGCTGATAAATATCATTTTTAACATCGTTTTAAGTTAAAGGATATATTGTTTTAATGTTTCTTCGGTTTATATATGAGAAAAAAGAAATAATAATAATACTTTGTCAAATTTAAAAGTTTCGTAAAAAAAGACATGACAAAAGATTTCTTTATTCACGAGATACATATATCGCATATTACGCTGTTGTACGTTTTCCGGAATTGTTAATATACGTAGATCAGTATTGAGTCATTATTGACTGTTTGTAAATATTTCCTTGTATACATGGAAACGTATCTAATGATATTGAAAGTTCCAATAACATTGGAAAATATACAACGGAGAATTAATTATAAATGCATACTCGTACATCAATGTATATAGATGTCGTAAAAAAAATTGAACAGTCATTTATTTTCCATTTTTAAATATGCAGCTGATAAATATCATTTTGAACATCGTTTCAATTAAGATAAAGGATATTCTTTTTTAATATTTCTTTTGGTTCAAATGGGAAAAGTAAATAATAATAATAATTTATAATAATTTACTTATTAAATTTGAAAACTACAGGGTAAAAAAAGAGTTAACAAAAAAATTTACTGTAATCATTTTAGAGGCTCCTTTAGAACTACATCATATCAGAAAAAAAAGATTTTCGATCGGTCTACAATCAACATAATAACCAAACAATAAATTGATCACGTTTCGTGATACACCTAATATATATATGTGTCGAATAACTTCAGACACCTCTCGGTGAGAAAGCGGGAGAAAGAAAAAGAGATAAAAAAGAGAGAGAGAGAGAGAGAAAGATAATAAAAGATAGCTATGATTGGTGGAGACGAAATCGATTAACCAATCACTGCCTCAAGAATCAAAATATAGAATATTTGTATTTTTCATAATTTCAACCATGTTTTAAATTAATTTTATATTTATGTTTACTTTTTCGATTATAAGAACAATAATTAAAACGAATAATGCTATAATATCTGTAAACGAAAAACATATATAGAGAATAAGAGAGAGAATGAGAGTGAGAAAGAGAGAGAGAGAGAGAGAGAGAGAGAGAGAGAGAGAGATGTGAATGATCGTTTCCCTTTATAGATATTAATCGATGTTTAATATCGATTTATGTTGCTTGCGATAATCGAAAAAATTGAAAGAACGCGGTACTTACAAGTTTTAAATATTTATCATCGTATATACATTGAATAATTATGAATTTTTTTATTTTTAATTTATATTTGTAATTTTATATATATCAAAACTTATATGATCAATCATAATTATTAACTTTTATATCATGTATCTCGATCAAACATTGCAATCAGATATGAGTTAAGAAATGTATTTGTTTCACGTAGCACGTGTCACATATAAAGTGCGTAGATGTTGTTAAATCAATTAATAAATCATAATTAAAGTGAATTTTATAATTCCAGGTACGATGTAGATGAATATACATAGATCAAATATAATAAGGATTTGAATATATCATGATTTTGCATTAATTAAGGTTCAATACGATTAAACTTGTTATTTATACGAACGAAAAGGAATTTTTGATTATTTTATCAACTATATACTTCAGGACTTTTAATAAAAAGGTAATATAATTAAATATTTCTTTTCATTGAAAGACACTGTTAATTTTTAGTTAAGTAATATTTTTTTTCCTTTTTTTTTCAATTTCCATTTTCAATTTATTCAGGTAAATAAATTTATCTTAGTCAAAAAAAAATATTAAATTATCATAGTTTTATATTGATATAAAATCTAAATAATTATATATATTTATTTATACACATACATATATATAGCGATTTTTGTATATGTATTTGTTTTAAAATTAAATAAAAAAGAATTACAAAACAGTATATAAATAATAAAAGATATATTGTTAGAAAAAGTAAATATGCAGACAAGAAGGAAATGTTCTCAATCTTATAAGACAAAAATTACAAAAGGAAATTCTAATCTTAAAAAAGAAAATTTATCAATACAATATAAAAATTTACAATCAAAGTTAGGATTGAAAGATCTACGTATCATCTTGCGTGATATTGCTGCAGACAATTTAATTCCATCACATCAGCAGTATTTGATTACTAAAAAAATTGACTCAGCAAAGGCAAATAATAAATGTAAAATAAATACAAATAAAAAGACCAATCCAAAGAAAGGAAAATCTTCAGTTAATGGTAAAAGAAAATTAATACGTTCTAAAGTTAAATACTCTTCTAAAACTATTAAAAAAAAATCTTCCTCAAGAACTATTAAACAACATGGCTCAAAGAAAAAAAAAGAAACAAAAGAAAAAATAAACAAACAAGTAAATGTTGATACAAATCCATCGTATACAAAAGAACAAGAAACTTATTTTGTTAAACCTTTATTTTCTATTGATAATGACAATATAGAAAAATATAAATTAGATATAAATGATACTGTTGAATATACACAGAAACACAAAAATACAGATTTATCTATTGTTACCACAAATTGTAATACAAATTTATTGTCTGATATGTCTAATGAAAAAGTATCAATATCTTATATACATATTAAGAATGAATTAAAGAAGCAAGATTTAAATTCCAAAAAAAATCCTGAGATTGATTTTATTAATAATCAAAATTTAAAAGATAAATGTTTGGATGAGAAAATGCATAGAAAATTTTCAGAAGAAATGCAAATTGTTCCATGGACCTCACAAGACATAAAAAAAATGGATGTTCAAAATTCTGAAAAAAAGAAAATATTACCAAAAATAATAAATAATATTCTAATTAAAAATATAATAATATTAGTAAAGGAACGTGATAATAATAGTACACAGATATCAAATAATTCACAGCATATGAATTATTCTACAGGAATAGTATCAAAAGTAGACATTAATGAGAGTTCCTTGATTGAAGTATCTAATAGAGTAGCCGAGCTGACAGTAGATAATGTACATAAGTTTATTGAAAATCACGAACAGAGTTATTTGTTGCAACTAATTAATAATTCATCAAATGTAACTGATATAAATGTCTGTAACTCAGTTAATGATAAGTATACTAATACAATGTTACAAATTAAAAAAGATGATAGATCTGTTTCTCATAAAAAAAGAAACTGGTTTGGGCAAAATGAAGAAATGCTATTGAATAAGACTGGTAATAAAAAATTTAAACTCGATAGGACATATATACAACAAAAAAGTTTCAGTATGAAAAATAATTTTCTATTTAACAGTAATAACTCTAATTCATTTTCCAAATGTGATAACGTAAATGTAACTGATAATAATGTGTTACAAAATACAGATAATCATATAACTTTGAATTCTAATAATGATACTAATAGTAATACTTCATATAAAATACAAATTATGCAAGAATCAATGAAGGCTGGTTTTGATACAAAGAAGGATGTTTCTAATAGTTCATACACAATATTTGATTTAGATAATGAAAAGAATGAATCGATACCAACGAAAGAATATAGTACAAATACAGAAAATACTAATGAAGACAATTTGAATGAAGATAGAATATCAGCTTGTAGCATACAACTAAATGACCAAAAGCAAGTAGAAAATAGAACACAAGGTGATAGTAGTGACGATGATTGTATTTCCTTATATGCCGAAACATTCACATCTCGGTAAGTATATTAATGTTATTTTATATAATTATATATGTTAAAATCTTTTTTAATATTATTTGATTATAATTAAAAAATTTTAACTTTTTTAATTGTAGTGTGGATTACTTTAATATTATGTTAAATACTTTAAATATTATGTTAAATATTTTAAATATTATGTTAAATATTTTAAATATTATGTTAATAAATATTTATTTTCAGAGATGAGACTTTTATATTAAATAATGAGACTGAAGCAATGACTGATTGTAAAATGATAAAGAAAGATCAGAATACTTTTGGTACAAATATACAACATAATATTTTAAAATGCACTAAAACATTTGATACTATTGCAGAACCAGATATTTCAATAAATAAAGAATTTTCAAATTCGGAGGACATAATAAAATATGACAATATACAAAGAAGTCATATTTCTTCTACGGAAATATTACTTGCTAATTCTAAAACTATTACTTCTATTGATTCTGTTTCAGTAAATAATAACAAAGACTCGCTTCTTAATAGTAATTGTAATGCATACAATGCTAATATTGTTTCTAATGATAAAACTGTAATTCAACATATTGAGAAAATACAACCATGGAAATATAAGATATATATAAAGGGATATTGTTATGGAATGATAAAAAATGGTCTTTGCTTTAAAAAGAAGTGTTATTACGAACATGATGTATGTAAAACTTTTTTTTAATGCTATTTATAATCTTAAATAACTGATATAACGAATTTTTCAGGATAAATAATAACAATTTTTTATATTTTTTTCTTTCTTTTTTTTTTACAGTTACAAAAATTAATTAATAAAATTATTTATAAATATAAACAACATCTTACGGATATAATAGATTATTTATGGTCTTTGGGACATATATATCTTGTAGAAATACTATATATTCGTATTGTAGAAGAGCTTGATATAACTTCTATTATGAATATATATGAAAAGTTTTATTTACAAAAAAAAGTACATTTACAAGTTATTTCTGCTACTATAAGAGCATTCTTGAATAAAGGAATGAATCCAAGTCATGTAGTAAATAATTTATGCAAAACTCTTACTTGTAATGATAAATTAACACCATATTATATATTAATTTCAATCAAACAAAGAATAAAGTCTGATGAATATTGGAACACCTTGCGTACTCTAATTAAATTTATAAAGCCAGACAAAGAAATTATTGAAACAATATTAAATGATTGCATAATAAATCGCCGTAATATTCAAGATGTTTACGTAAATTTAATAAAAAAGTTACATACTAATGAAATATATCAATTGGATACAAATTTAATGTCATCTTTTAATAATTTATTACAACATGAATATCAAAATTGCTATGATGAAATGTCTCCAAGATCAGTAGATAATAATGAAAGCTTTTATAACAAATCATATACGTTACATTCAATTAGTAAGTATTAAAATAAAACAATAATAATACATTTCATTTTTATATCTACACAAAAAGTATGATACAATATATTATTATAACCTATTTAATATTCTTTGTGCTACTTGTTTTATAGGTAATTTATCTAAACCACATTCTCTCTACAGAAATAGATTTCGGAACTTATATCTGATGCTAAATAATCTAGAGGAGAAATTATTACATGAAGATTATGACTATGTTATTAATATGTTAAATATATATCAAGAAACAGATGATAATCAATCATTATATTCTCGTTGCTGTTTTCGAATATTCTGTGCGGAAATAAAGCATTCAGAATATCATATATCTAAGATTATTAAACGTGCAGGTAAAATCAATAGAAATTCATTGGTACAATATTTTAAAAAATACTTATGTAATAATATGTAAATTATAATATGTTATAATGTATATTCTATAACATTTTTGATAAACATGATTTCTACTGTTTTATTTATAAAAGAATAGAAAAAGATATACTACATTGTAATTAAAAATACACTTCTTTTTAATTTCAAGTATATTTTGTTTACATAACAATATAGAATTGTTATAGACCTTTAATATGGACCAAAAGCAATATTTTAATCGAAAATTACTGTCGACTTTATACTTAAATCAGTAAGAATAAGAAAATAAGATATTTTAATAATAGATATATTACATTATATTATTAATTTTACATATATGTATAATATAGATAATAATACAGAAGAAAGATTTCTTATCGATTATTTCAATTACGAAATATAATTGCATTCCCTTATATGTAAAATAAACAATTGTATCAATGTGTAAAACATTGATAATAAAACATTATTATCATATTAGTACATAGATTTTTTATTAATTTAATTATTCTTACTAATAATAAAAAAATATAATTTTATAATAAAATAATAAGTATAATAATTTTAATAATAAATATATTTAATAATAAATATCATTATAATAATTTTATAATAAATATAATAAATATAATAAATAAATAAATATAATAATTTTTCATTTTTGGGCTTTTCAGTCCAAACAGGTGCAATCAATGTCGTATGTAAAATATTACTGGATGTTGCCATATATATTTTAACGAGATTAGTTGTAGATGAAATTTGGATACAAGCATATAAATTACTAAAAACCTTACAAATATGTAATGTACATTATGATGCTGCTTTTGTTATCTTGTCAGCTGAAATTTATTTAGCAAATAATCAAGCTATTACAGCATTCATGTTACTTAAGCGTAAGTTTATAATTAGTTATAAAAATTCAAATATTAAATAGTCAATTTAATTATGTGTTGAGCCTGATGCAACAAATCAAATAAAAATACTATCTATAATTGAAAAAGTTTACCATTATATAAAATATATAATATTATATAAAATTTAATTATTTACAGAAAGCAATATAATAAGTACAAATCGTAAAAATTGGAATGTCATAAGTAATTCTGAAGATTATTATCTTAGAACAAAGATAATAAGCATTTTATTGGATGCACTTTGTGAAAAATCTTCAGAATATGTATTTTTTATGTTTCAATTTTTAGTCAAAGATCAAGCTAATAGTTTTGAGCCTATAAGTAAGAAATCTGTTGATACTTTAATTTAATTATAATAAGTAATTATACAACAGTACGAATGTATATTTTTTTGTAAATATATTTTTTGTAATTTTTTATACTTTCAGATCTTGCATGTTATGTAGACAAATTGATGCTAAAATTTTTAACAAAGAAAGAAACTAAGTTGATTGTTAAAATGGGATATATGATAATTGAATATAATTTCACATTTGCTAATAATGTGACGTGTCGTGCTGCAATAGCAACTTTAGTTCACAGTGATATGATACTTGCTGAACGATTGTATCAATATGCATCCGGTCTTGGTATATATAGGACAATAGAGGTAATTTAAAGATTTTTGTTTTACGATTTAAAAAAAAAAAAAAAAAAAAATAAGATAATGATTTCTTTATTTTGTTTGAATTCACATATAACTAACTACATAAAATAATATCTATTAAAGATATCATCTTTTATACAAATCTTAATAAATGCTGATTGGGTAGAAGAAGAAATATATCTAATGTTTCTGGGTTTTTTTCGAAGACTCGCCATGAATGTCGGTCATAGTATCGATCGTTTTAACTCTACACAACTATCTATATATATTATTTTTGAGGTAAATGTTATCTTATATTATAATGAAACTTCTTTCTAAATTTCTATAATAAGCAAGTTGTTTAATAGGATATACCAACAGAAGCAAACCTTTATCATGAAAAATCCTATGATCAAGAAAAAAAACAAATAAACATTAGTAAACAATTGGTAAGACAGGTATTACATACTCGATTTGATCCATCATTAACAATGATAGGAAAAATAAATGATACAATAATGCAATTGAACATTATGTCAGTTATAGATTATTTAAAGTTTGTATTGTAAAAACTATATTTGATAAAAATGTATACTTCAAAGATATTGTTTCAATCCAGATATATATAAAAATTTTATAAGAAGATTAAGAACAATTCTTTAAACTTCTTTGTTTATTAATCTCATTATATAATATATCTACAGTATGTTTGGATGTATTTATAGACTATACAAATTGTTCAAAAATTAGGATCTAAGTACTATTTTATGACAAATATCTACATACAAAAATACGTTGGTATAATCATTAATAAATTTCTATGTAGTTTGTTAATAATAATTTTCTTATCTATTTTGTTAACAAAATTTTCTTATCTCATCATCAATACTTCTAAGTAAATGTGAGAATTGAATAAATAAAATGGTATATGTTGTAATTAAAATAACATTTAATATAACAAAATAACGTTTAATCTTTAATGCAAAAGAAATTATAAAAATCAAATATGATTTATATTACATAAGAAGTATAATAAAATTATTATGTGATTATACTAACTATTTTTTTTTATATAAAATATTGTTTATATGTCAAAATAGAAGTAGGGATGTAATTATATATACATTTTATATATATATATATATATGTATATATATATATATATATGTGTATGTATATGTATTTGTACTAACTTAATCAAATTCAGGTATATCATCAAAGGAATAACCAGGTACTTTTTGATAAGCTAAAATAGCAACTCTCATATGGTATGCTCCAGGTATAAACATCAATGCTCCTAGAATAATCACAGGCCATATTCGATCAGAATACTGGAATCGAAGCAAATAAATTATATGAAGAGAATTAACATTATTTTGATGATACTTTATAATTTGTTATAATTTATGATCTTATAAATATATTATTTTTATATCTATATAACCATTCTTACAAGACATTTAGATGAATAAAAGGAAATTTTACTTTGCAATCAATGTGCCCGCTGATGATCAAGCTTCCCGTTATAAGCAAAACAGTTCCTCCCACAAATAAAAGAGCAGCTAGCATGATGGCTTTCCATGGTATTTTCACCGGTGGATTCACAAACTATAGAGGGGATGGTTAAGCGTTAATGGGTGTAAACCTGGATTACCTTGAACACGTTATATTTTAATTTACAAAACCAATAGCCGTATAACTTGTTTCATCCTGTGAATTTATTTATTTTTCTTTTTTCATAAAAGTCTTTCAACAAAAAATATTAGAATATCTTAAACCATTCAATCAAATAAACATTATTCATTTACCTGTGAATCTATAAAGCCATTGTCAGTTTCAGTCAGCTGTGTGTAATCCACGTTGTCAAATTGTCTATCTCCACCGATTTTTCTTCTAGACATGCTCACTTTATGAATATAATCTATAATGATAAGCCAAAAATCATTCTTTCATGATACACAAAACACTGAATTTAATATTATCTTTAACCTATATCTATGACTTAATTTTATAAACGCTATAACATTTGCTAATATAATAACTTTTCAAGAGTTTAATTTTATCACCCAACAAAATAATTTTTATATTTAATTTAGAATATTATTAAAACGTTTACCGCAACGACGCCAATGTGTACATATATCTGTAACGACCTATCACATTTATCTTTGATCGTCAATGAGTAGTAAAACGCGCATTGCGCAGTTAAAGCTCGTCGATTATCATCCATGTTCATAAGAAATTATATTACTTTCGCGAAATCGACTTTCACGAGTAAACATTTCTGCATAATACATTTCTATACTCTGCGAATTGATTTTTCCTCGTGCAATAATACGTATAACATGGTTTCATTGAAATCGTGAAATGACAGAAGAAAAAGAAAAAACAAAGCTTTGAAATAATAAAAACGAGGTCAATCCTAAGGATAATGAAATATTTACAGATCAAGACTATAATCACGAATGTATTTGTACTCTTAAAAGAAAATACATAGTAACGTACCGTTTACTAGAAAACTATTAAAAAAAAAGTCATGTGCGAAAATCAATAAAAATCTAACGATCAACTTTTATTGTACGTCATGTTTCGTACGATCTGATTGAATAAATTTATAATTATTTTTATTCGATAATGTTTTCGTTATTGTTAGTATCCAGAAAAAATTATAATTATATATATATATATATATATAATACGTATACATATATATATGATATATTCACACACATATATATGTATTATTCAATGCTGCACGTTACATTATCCGTTCGATGAGTTGCGTTGACAGATGGCGATTGTGTAACACCAATACTGGTGCTGCCATCTTCGTAACATTCGAAACTAAGAAGCGGGAATTTGATGTATCGTTTGTTCCATCGAAAAAATATCAACGTCGTAATAGTCTACGATATGTAACGATCAACGACATCGTCGTATCTTGTAAATTTAAATTATTACGTTTCGTCCAATAGAGATTTAATATTTTTAAATTACATTTTAAATATTTTACGAATTATTTCAAGTAATCTTAAACGCGAATTAACGCAATCATCTTATAAAATAATACAATATATTTGTGTTATTCAACAATCGAAGTGCGTTTATAGAAAACACTGTTAAGTGCCAGAATTTAAATAGTAAAAAAGAAAGAAAATTCCTTTTCTTTTTTTCTTTTGCTTTTATCGTATAACGACAACGGGAATACGAGGGTAGAAATAGAATTTAACTACAAAATTTCCCGTTTATAAAAAGTTACCAATAGCGTTAAAAGATGGTATCACTATCGTTAACGCCCTCGTCGTTCCTCGGATAAATTTTGTTTCTTCTTCCTGAAAAAAAACAATTAGATCTCCGGCACACTTACGAGTGTTTTCTACGAGTAATAACCTTTCGATTATTAACAAAAATGACAGAAAACATGTACCTGCACCGAACCAGTTGGTCCACATATCAAAGAGCCTTAAGGAATTTATCAAAATGAATCACCATCAAGTATTTTTCTTCTTCGAAAGGCACGTAAATCGATTCGATGTTATTAAATAAACACGTTCCCTTTTCCGATAGCTACATAATTCGTCGTAACATATATAAATTAAAATAATCAAATTTTTTTCCGAACCTTTCTTTCTCTTTTTCTTTCTCTCTCTTTTTCGTTTATTATCAATAATTTCCGAGATAAATAGACGAACCTTAAAAGAACTTTGACCTAATTTGATAAATTTCAATGATCATATATATTACAATTAAATTTGAAAAATATTAATTAATCCTTTAAAGATTTAAATGCATCATTTTCTCTCTCTCTCTCTCTCTCTCTTTCTTTCTCTCTTTCTCTCTCCCTTTCTTTTTCTCACAATTATATTTCTTTTACAGATGCTTGTTCTTGTAAACCGATCGACGGTCCTCGAAAGGTGTTATCTTCGAATTCGTCCTTGATCGAAAAAATCCCTTAAAGGAAAAAGCACTTCAACGTGACTCTTCGATATATACGATCCTCATCGGCGAACGTATTTCCTCCTTCATAACGCGTGAGAATTTTAAATAGATACGATTAACGACTACGTACATAGGAAACGAAAATAAGCGAAAAATCGCGTCCGTCCTTCCACTAATTTCGCTGGAATCGATCTGCGAGAAGCGTCGTCTAACGGCGTAGAGGCTGTGGACAGCAGTGCCGGCCGATTGCGGAGAGGAACCGCGACGCATAAACCGTCGCATCGTGCCGCACCGATCCGATTCTGATTCACCCTAGAAAACATATATCCAAGACGTTATATAGGGTGGAACCGTATAACACGTGACTTATCTCTATTCAAGTATCTCGATATTTCTTTTTTTCTCTCAAATCGACGCTCGAGAATATCAGTCGTTATAAAAGGGTATGAAAATCTTTATAGATTATAAATTACATATTGGATGACGATAAAAAAAAAAAAAAAAAAAAGAGGAAAAGAAAAAGATATCAAAGTCCATCAAGGAAAGAATATGAAACCGTGCAAACAGTTGGATGGGGGAGGGGGGATAAATAACGTTATAGTACTTTACCATGTATCACTAAAATTCTAATTTTTAAGACCATCGAACGACGATGGACGCTCGATTGGACGTTATAACTGTGTCAAATTATATGTTTGTATGTGTATGTGTATAAAAAAAAAAATCCATATTTCACATTAGAACACAAACGTAAAATTATTTTAAACAATTATTAAATATTAATTTGATCCGTCTTTTTTTTTTACATTCGATTAAAATTCTATTATATATATATTGTTTTAGGTAAAAGAGAAAAAAAAGGTAATCCTAAAGGGTATTTCGCGAGATAAATACGACACTGTTGAGAAGGAAACGCATGCGCCAGGACGACCCGTACGACGGACAGTGCTCGGAGGATGGCGGTGAGCCAGGGGCGGCAGTGCGGGTTTAGGGGGCGGCGAGGGCGGGTGCCTCCGTTGAAACAACCCCTTGACAACAGGCCCGCGATCAGTCTCGCCCTCGACGTGTCACCACTGTACTGCTCTCTCTCTTTCTCTCTCTCTTTCTCTCTCTTTCTCTTTTTCTCTTTATATATATATATGTACATATATATATATATATATACATATATATATACATATATATACATATATTTCTCTCTTTCTCTTTCTCTCTCTCTCTCTCTCTCTCTCTCTCTCTCTCTCTCTCTCTCTGTCTGTCTTTTTGTCTTTAAAAGAACAGAAGAGTCACTTTGTGATACAAGTTCTTTTTTTTTCTTATCCTTTCGTAGGAACGTTTCTTGAAAAGGGATCGATCAATCGCGAACGTTCAGGATCATTACACGTATCTTCGAATCTCTTACTCGTTCGCGTGCCGTCGGTGCTTCGTGGTGCTTCGCCTGCTTTAGTGTGGCACCTCCGTAGACCGTCCTCGCTCATTCAGGTAAATCGATAGTACATACATACACACACACACACACACACACATTTGCTTTTCTTATAGGAGAAAAGAAAAAAAAAATGAATAAAAAAAAAAGAAAAAAAAAAAAGAAGAAGACAAAGTACTTCATTGGCTGTATAACTCAAAGGTATCGTTCAGTGAATGAGGAGATAAAATTATTCGACTATTTCCCGGGTCAATCGAACACGACGTAATAATTTTATATTCTTCTATATCGATCTGAATGTTTCACCTACACGAAGACAAGATTCACCTCCTTTTTACCTACTTTTTTCTTCTGCTTTATTATTATTATTATTATTATTATTATTATTATTATTATTATTATTATTATTATTATTATTATTATTATTATTATTATTATTTTTAATACATAAGTGTTGCAAAGATGTCAAATAAAACACGCGCGCGCTCGCGGCTTTTCAAAAGGATAAAGGTATGCGATAGAAAAGCATAGTGCTTCGTGTTGTGACATCGAGGGGATGTCTTTGGATTATGGTATTAAAGCTATCTGTCGTAATATGTTAAAACTTAGAAAAGGTCTTATCGAGGAATCTTATAATTTATAATATCTCTCTAATGTAAGTGTCTTCTTTTTTCTCTTCTTTTTCTTTTCTTTTTTTTTTTTTGTATCATTAATAATAAGGCAATAATAATTAGAAGCATATAAATCTAATGATAATTAATTACCTTCGATTGTTAAGTCCATCACAATTATTAATTATTTTAAATGTAATTTGAATTACTATATTTACATATGTTACGATTGATTGATTATTTATTATAGTTAATTATTATTACGTTATGAGATTAAATTTCATGTTCCACACATATTATTTACGTTAATATAAATCGTGTGGAATACCTGTTGATAGTGATTACGATAAATTTTTAAACAACCCGTTAATATTGTAACAACGAGACAAACGAATTGAACTATGCCATAATTTATTTTTCCTATATATAAGTGAGAATATGTTAATGTTTTTGATCATTCTAATATCAATATCATTTGATAAACCTTTTCCTTTTCTTTCTTTCTTTTTTTTCTTTTCTTTTTTGTCTTTTTTTGCTTTTGTGTTAATGTAAATTATAAGGGAGTGTATCGAATGTAAAACTATGCGTATTATTTCCGCATTATATTCGCACGACTCGTGGATAGTCGCTAAATTGGAAACCTTAGATTAACTGCAACTGCTGAATCTGTTTCACAAAGTCTACAATGACCCATATAACACAATAGAACTCTTTCGATATTCCTTTGAAATCAATTTAACTTTAATAATCATTACGACGACGATAAGAAATAAATGAAAAGATCAAAATTTGAAGAGAAAAAACTTTTTTCATTTAGAATTCATTGAAAATTGTCATTAAATAGAAAATAAAAATTATTACATTTCGATTATTTTATTTGTTTAAAAAACAAATGATATTGTATTTTTGAAATTTAGAGAAAAGAAAGAAATAAAAAAAAAAGAGAAGTATTATCACAGACCAGATACATATGTAATATAACAATTTTGATTACAATTATGTAAAATCAATTTAAATTTTATAAATGCGAACACGATCGTAATAGAACCATTCACGATTGCCTAAGACTTACGTCATTATGAAATCATTTGTAGGATTTATCGTAGCAAACAAAAACATTTCTTCGGGTTCGAATGAATGAATGCTACTCTTTATCGATGCGTACGTTAACCCACGTGTATCTGATCATATTCAAACTGTACTATTCAAAGAGCTTTAAATAATGTGTATGCAAAAAGGAAAAGTATTTTAAGAAGTAAGATTAATATATAAATATATATACGTACTTACATGCATCTTACATGCGTCTTGGTACGTAAATAATTTGATACGTGTGCGCGTACGTACCGACGAACATCGCATGTGTGCGATCGCATTTTCATTCGTGCTTTATTACACATTTTGTTTCTTATCACGTTAAAGGTCATTCTATCAATGTTTATTACGTTAGTCTTATAAGGGTCAAAAAGGACTGTCATCGACGTCGTAGATCGAAAAAGACGTTCTTATTTATATTTTCTTTATCCCTTATAAACGTAAGAGTCTGCTTAATTTGTTAGGTCGTTTGCCTGTTTCTTTTCTTTATTTCTCTCTTTTTTTTCTTTCTTTTTTTTTTCTTTCTTCTGTGTATTTGTTATCACGAAGTTTATTTCAAATCGTTCGTTCCTACGACTCCTTTAAATCTTTATCATCCTATTCTTATCCCAAATACACAAGAGTACCGTAAAACGAATGTGATATATAAATGAATATTTTCTATAAATAAAAATCGTTTAGTCAGTATTTTTATTTAATCAATGATAAGTATTCTTTTCTTTCTTTCTTTTTTTTTTCTTTTTGTAAAATAAGTGGTCAGTATAAATAATTAAGTGTCAGGGTTGCGTCTGGATATCTAGGTCGCGTCTGGGTCGCGTCTGGGTTTATTATAAATACTGGCCGTATATATTTCAAATACCGACAAATTATTATTGTACATACAAATATTTTCATTGAAATATCAAGTGGTTTTTGCGTTAATCGATGTAACTTGATTACTTGTATTATATATCGATATTTCATTTATGAATACCCAAGATTCATTTATAATACTTATTAAAAAGATTTAAAAATACCGATCCGAATAAATATAATAGAAGATCTGATTTTATTCGACAGAAGGTAATAAGAAAATTGCTCGGTACAAATGGATTCTATGCATCGTGAATTAGATCAATTCAAATTTGAATAAGAAAACGTACAGTTTAATCTTTATTTTTCAATCAAAATCATGATACGTTATGAATTGAAATACTTGTTGGAAAATGTAATTCATTCAATTTGCAAGTACAAAAATCAAAGTTCATTTTGAATTTTAATAATATTATAAAATTATATTAAGACGGAATGATATATAATTTGAAAGCTCAATTATCCCGTTATTCTTCATTTCAGTATGGAGTTCCCGAAAGTAGTGAAACGAGGCCGTAATTTTCGTCTGCTTACGGAGGAAGAGCAGCCGGAGCTTCTCGACTTCCTCGGAAAACACTTGCCCCTCTCGTTGAAGGTGTGTGCGTGTGCGTATACGTTACGATATACATATATATCTCTCTACTTCAGATGGTGGATAAGGATACGTCATGATCGATCTCATCGTCGATGAAAAGAATGTCGAACGTAATTACTTCCAAAAGGATATATACCCAGAGAGGGTGTACTTTAAAGTATTGCTTCCTCGCTGTTAGCGTTCAGGAAAATGGATTACGTGAGGACACGAAAGCGATGGAAAGAAAGAGAAAAAAGAAAAAAATCAGAAAAAAAAGAAAAACGAAAAGATTCCGAGAAATGTTCCATTTTACGAGGATCGCGATTTTTTTATCAACTCTTGTTTGGTTGGTGTGTCTTTTTTTTCTTTTTTCTTTCTTCTTATTTTTTCTTTTTTTTCCTTTTTTTTTTTTTTTTATTTTTTGACGGGAAGGCGTAACATCGACGTGTGTTTACCCCTCCCTAAAAGTATAACGAATTAACTGCATCGTTGTAATCTACTCGAAATGTCAACCGTTAGGTTAGGTCAGGTTCAAGGTCATGCGTGATACGCACACCACAGTAATCTAAATCTACATTTAACATGTCTACATATGTACATACGTACATACATATGCATACATACATAAATACATACATACATACATACCTACATACGTACATACATACATACATATATATATATAATATGTATATATATATATACATATATATATACGTACATGTCTGTAACTACTTGTTCGTGTCCATGAAAAGCTACGTATACGTCTATCAACGTTCTCATCATGTTAGAAAGACTGACGCGACACGACACGACACAACGCGTTCTTAGCGTAACATAGAGGTAGACTTACGGTACCAAGGAGTCGTGAAAGAGAGAAAAAGAGAGACAGAGAGAGAAAGAGAGAGAGAGAGAGAGAGAGAAAAAGAGAAAGAGAAAGAGAAAGAGAAAAAGAGAGAGAGAGTCCAAGGTCAGGGTCACGTTCTCGCACGCGGCTCTCCTCTATTCGCGAATCGCCGCAGTGCCGATCTGGCGACCTCGACTTTAGCCAGTTCGGCTTAATATTCACCTGCGCAACACACTCCTTTCGAGAGATTCGGATCTCTCCCACTTATATCAGGGATTCGTTTCCTTCCTCTTGTTCTCGCACGTTTTCTTCGGACAGACATATTTGTACATACATACATTCATATGTACATATGATATATACGATACATACATAGTAGACACGTACATATACGAAACTCTTCCTCTGTCATTTTAAATATTCGCGTTGCTACCACAGCAAAACGATTTAAAGCTGCTTCGAACGCAACACTTCAACAACAAAGCGTCAGAGGGAAGAATCTTCATGAGTATCCATTAAAGTTCACCGTTTCCGGATTCTTTCACTATTCATACGTATACGGTTCGTCGATCGATTCATTCCTTTTAATTCTAGACCAAGCGTAATCCGTTGACGTAAGCGATTCACAGTTTCACCCGAAATCCATCTAAATTTTTTCACGGAAACTTTAAATAATTGCCACAACAAGCGCGATTAGATAGGCTTGTGTAATATCCGTGGGAATGTAAATTTATCTTCTTCATTTTCTTTCCCTTTTTCTATTTTTTTTTGTTCGTTCGTTTGTTTTTTCTTTTTTTTTTTTTGTTCGTTCGTTTGTTTTTTTTTTTTTTTTTTTTTTTTTTTTTTTTTTTTTTCTTTATTATGCACGATGAAGAACGTGTATAATGGTTGCGTATAATAATCTGTCATGTGCAAAATTTATATATCTTTACGAATCCGACCTTTGCTTATTTTATTGCGATTTAACAAATTCGATATTATAAAGGATGACTTCGAAAAAATTTATTAGGAATGGTTTTTTTGCTTTTTTAAATGGACATTTAATTTTTAATTGGTTACATTAAAAGATTCTCTCTCTCTCTCTCTCTCTCTCTTTCTCTCTCTCTCTCTCTCTCTCTCTCTCTCTCTCTCTCTCTCTCTCTCTCTCTCTTTATTTCTCTTGTTATGCATTTGCGTCATCATTTTGTTGACTCTTAGTCATAAACATCTAATTCCCCATTGACAGTAAATTGATTAAAGAGAAAAAAATCATTTAAGCATTCTCTTGTTTTCAAAACCTGTTCTTTCGAAATCGTGTAAAGAAAAAAAATAAAATATATATATATATATAAATATTTCTAAATATAACATATATATATTTCTTTTTTCATATTATATATATATAATAGATCGTTAGCCACTTGCGTATTTGCGTAATTTTTTGGAAAAGAAAAGAAGGAAAAGAAGATTAAAAAAAAAAAAAGAAAAAGAAATAGGTTCTAATAGTTCATCGTTAGAACTAATATCTTGGAGAATGAATAATTAACATATATTTAAAATTCGATTTTGGAGAGTTTATAAAATAAAACGAAAAAGTTTTCGGTCGTTAAATTAGATAAATTTGGAAATTTTTTTCTCTAAAGTTCTAGACTTTCAATGATGGGTTTGGTCCGTTCTAAAGTCCATCGATTCGTTGCGAGAACATAAAAGCGAAGGCTTGCCTGCTTCCGTACGACCTTGACCCTTGAATATTCCTCTAGCATGTCACGAGAATACGAACTCCCGATTTATTTCCAGGATAAAAATTATACGGACGTAATACAATCGAGACGAAAACATGATTGAGTTTAGCGATTAACTGTTGAATCTATCATGACGATTTAATTCATTTGATAGTGTATATCGATTCTTGAATAATAGTTAAAAAAAAAAACGAAAGAAAAAAAAGAAGAAAAAAAAGATCCGCGATAATAAAATCTTATTTCTCGCTCGTTATTATATATGAAAACGAAATTCTATATGAATGTTAGGCTCGTCGAATTTTACTCGCATATAATGAAGCATGATTGGTAATAAATTTGATAATATTGCTGGCCATCGTATTTAATAGCCTTTTATATTAGGGCATTAACTATATCAATGTATCAGTGTATGTGCGTGTGCATGTGGGTGTGCGTGTGCATGTGCGCGCGTGTATACGTGTGTTTCTATGTTAAATAAATAGAAATTTTTTTCTTTCTTTTTTTTTTTTTTCTTTTTTATGCATAGATTTTTAATTATCGTGTTTCTACATAATGAAATACGCATAAAGTTATAGAGTTATATCAATTAACTCAATTTAAAATAAACAAAAAATATTTAGAAATGATGTGTATTAGATATTTAATAGAAAATAATTGAATAATTATATTTCGTATTATATATAACGAAATATCATATATAGAATATTTTCTTTTTTTTTTTTGTATAGATATTAAAACTTTTTTTTAAGTTTTTGTTAGTTTTTACATTTTCATTTTTATTCATTTACAAATTGATGATCGCAATAACGTTTTTAGGTTGTTTTTTATTTATATAATATATTATTATTTTTCTCTTATCGATTGGTGTCAAGGACCAAAGTAAAATGAAGAAGATTATTTCATAAAATAATTCATATATTGTTAGTACACATGTACAATATTGGATACATTAAATAATACTTGCTGGTTATTTTAAGATTTAACATGTCTCGGAGTCATCGCCTTCGGCCAGATCCGTTTTATTTGCTTCTTTGTTAAATATCTATTTTCAATCTTTTATTTTGATTATTATTATTCTTGGATTTTACTCAGATTAATTATATTAGGGTCAATTTGATTTAATTAAAAAAAAAAAAAGAAACAAAAATAAAAATAAATAAAAAAAAGAATAAATATTATACCATTATTTGTTCAAAATAAAATGACATTCTTTTATATGATTCAATGAGTTCTTTTTTCCTTTTTCTTTTTTTCTTTTCTCTTCTATCCTTAACAATCGTCTTTCGTTTTACAGTTCCATCAGACATTGTTGACCTACATGAAGGACAAAGTATGGGAATTCTATTTTTATGTGCCAAACGAATGGCCGAACGTACAAATATGCCTGCACTTCCCTGGAATGACACTTTCTGTAAGTTTGAACAAAATTTTCTTTCTTTTATATATTTACATATATCTACGCGCGCATACACATACACACATACACATATACAAAACGTTCATATAACAATTATTATCAAAATCTTTTTGCATCGCTTATGAAAAAACGTACGAGATTACGAAAAAAAAAAAAGAAATGAAAGAAAAAAGATAAGAAATACGTACATAAATGATAAAAGTATGAGCCAATAAAATGAAATGTCGTTCAAGTTTCGTACATTTCTTTTTCTTCCAAAAAAAAAAAAAAAAAGTAAAAAGTAAAAAGTAAAAAGTAAAAAAAAAGAAAGGAGACGTGGCTAGCGTGTTATAAATTTTGCTTCTTTTTTGGCATACCCTCTTACAGCCTTATTTCTTGAAGTAGAAAACGATTTAAGCAAGGACGATGCAGTTTAAATTGTAAATTGTAAAACATTGACATCCTTGATTGAATATACATACCTATAACAACGATGCAATAAGACAAACACAATGAAAACGGGCATTTAATGCCATTTTACTAGTTCGTTTTGGATTGTGTCTGGAAACGACGTATTTCAAAAGAGAAATAGACAATCGGAGAGAAATAAAAAGAAAAAGAGAGAGAGAGGGAGAAGAGGTTGAGTGGGAGTTAGGGTACACAAGGATTGGCCCATATTCACAATTGGCCCTTCGCCAAATTTTTACTTCGTCCTCGAATTTGTCTTTCCTCTCTCTCTTTCTCTCTCTCTCTCTCTCTCTCTCTCTCTCTCTCTCTCTCTCTTTCTCTCTCTCTCTCTCTTCTCCTTTCACCTCGATCTTCTATCCGACCACCGTTGACAACCGTTAATTTTATCTTGAATTATATTTGCTCGCTCAGTAATTACTCCTTCAAGTATCCAACTCTCTCTTTTTCTTTCTCTCTGTCTCTTTTTCTTTCTAAGCAAACACTACGGAGCCAAAAAAAAGTGTGCTAACTCACTATCAAGGTTCTTTATCATATTACTAAGAAGGAATAATTTTATTAACATTTATATATATTATTTTTCAGCCTCATGGTTTGCTATACGAAAGCGTAGGGGTTTTCTGTCCTAACGATGAACTGGAACAACTTCATCTATTGCGTGATGAGGATGTACTGATCGATTGGTCAAGACCTCTTTACATTAATTTCGTTCACATAAACATCGCTAATAAGCTGGTAGAATTCTATAAGGATACCGGTAACGTCGATATGGTGATTGTTGATGTTTGGGCTTGCGAAGATCCACAACTTTTGGATCAAAACGAGCAAAGTGAAGAGGATAGCGATCCGGACGTTCAAGTATTACCATTGAAGGCCGAACATGCTGAAGGAATTTACGAGCTATATCCCGCTAACGACATAGAAAGTCATGAGGTCTTTCTACGATTGATCAGGACCTTACCTGCCGGCGGTGTATTTTGTAAGGAGAGTTTAGCTGCATGGATGGTGCAGTCATATTACGGTGCTATGTTCTCGATGCAAACCAAGCCCGAGTATCGTAGAAAAGGTTACGGGACTAAATTAGCAAGGTAAGAGGATTATTTAATTGGAAAATAAATTGATCTAACGATATAATCAATTCACAATTTATTCTATTTGACTTGTCAATTATTAATAGAAACAACAACAACAACAACAACAAAAAGTGTCTTTATTGATAATACGGAGAATACAATTTTTCTTTTTCTTTTCTTTTTTTTTCTTTCTTTTCTCGAAAAAACTTTTTGTAGGTACCTGACGAAGCGCGTAGCCGAAAGAGGTTACAATCCGTTCGTAGTTATACGTCCGGAAAACGAGGCCAGCCAGAGCTTGTACAAGAAATTAGGTTTTAGGAAGCTATTTCAAACAGTTCGTATGATATTCACGCCATTGTCGTGGCAGGAGACGGAAAACGAAGCTAGCAACATACTCAGGGAGAATTTGGAAAATGCGGTTAGACAGCTGAACGTTGAACAGAGGGTTATAGCGGCCCTTCGTGGCGATGAGGATAACAGTATTGCATCAACCGAGATACAAGAAGCCGAGGGTGAAGAAACGATACGAGAAGGTGGTTCGGACTCTAACGAGGAAGCTGAAGTCGTTGTAGAGGAACCGGAAGAAGAGAGTTATGCTACTCGGGACGAGGAAATTCTTGAGCCTATCGAAGAACAAGAGGAAAGGATAGAGATGATCGAGGAGAAGGAAGAGGAAAATAAAAAACAAAAAGACGTCGTAGGGACCGAGGAGACCGAAGAAGCGTCAAACGTTGACGATAGCAACGAAGGTGATGGCGGAACGGATATCGCGAATAACGACGATTAGATCTGTTGTTTACGATCGAAAAGGAAATAACAAAACAAACCAAAAAAAAAAAAAAAAATAAGAAAGAGGAAAAAGAAAAAAAGAAAAAATAACAGTCCATGCCTTTTGTCGTTCTTATTTACTCGAAGATTAATTCCGTTCTGTGGTTACGCGGGCTAAAACGCGAACAATAGCATGCGGGGGAAAACGCGGACTAAAAATAATGTGTTCGTTTATTAATTTAAGAGAAATATCTTTTTTCTTACTTTTTCTTATTTCTTTCCTTTGTAAACTTTTTATTAGATCGGAATTGACAATTATTCAATATATTTTCGGTATTATTGATTGTAATAATCTTTATTTCTTTTGAACTAGATAGAAACGAGCACGTTATTAAGTCATTTTTAACATACCAATAACGTATGTTCGTCCTCTTCGAGTAATCCGTACGACGAGGTAAAGAAAAAAATAAAGAGATATTTTATGAAATTTCCGCGTTTCCGCACCGAGCTCGCGCGAGGTTTCAAAATGCGTACGTATTTGCGTATATATATGTACGTCATATACGACGATTTTTCATATCAAATTCTTACAAGGAAAGTCTTAGAAGATAAAATAAAAACCTGTGTAAAAGAATATCGACGATTGTAAAACTTGTTCTTAGTTTTTTTAACATCTTTATATGATAACATCGATGAAGTAATACACAATGACATAGAAAAATTTACCGTATCGTAATATCGCATCGTTGAACGAGGAATACGAATTAAAATCAGAACGTGTATATAAATATTAATGTAATATATATATATATATATATATATATATATATATATATGTATATATTACATAATTTTATTTTATAGTTTATGCAGAAAAGAAAAAATCACATACGTGGTTATCTTCGAAAACTCGCACGGGTACTGATCTGTGATTATAATTTTTTTATTTTACATTTTATTACTTTTCTTTCTTATTTTTTTTTTTTTTTCATATAAAATAGAGATAAATGTTAGAAAAAAAAAAAAAAAAAGAAAAAAAAAAAAAGAAAAAAAAAAACCTCGCGCGATCACGATACGCTTCCCTTTAA
>NC_062194.1:8222578-8225078 GCF_912470025.1 Vespa velutina
ACGAGGTATCTTTTAGGTAACATGATTTCTACGCATACAATTAACCTAACCCACTGCGTCCGGAAATAATAATAATAATAATTATTATAATAATAATAATTAATAATTATAATAATAATATTAATGATAATTAAAGAGAAAAAAAGAAAACCAAAAAAAAGAACATAAGCTGAGACATCGTGGAAATTGATACAGAAGTAGTGCTTTGAGTAATAAATAATTGAAGAAAATTAAGCAGATACTACCTCTTTTTTTACGAGTAAACCAAAAAAGGAAATAAAATAATAAAAAAAAAAAGTGAAATGAAACGTAATAAAACAAAAATAAGGAAAGAGAGGGAGAGGGAGGGAGTGAGTGAAAGGGAGGGAGTGAGTGAAAGGGAGGGAGAAAGAAAGAAAGAAATAAAGGAAAAGAAAAAAGGTAAAGAAAAATTATGATATTATAAATTCGTTTATTATGCGTACAATTGTTGTACAATGTTTCGTTCGTTTTTACGCGCGCGATTTGATTTCGATTGCGGTAAACGTGGAAGTTGCAAAAAAAATATAAAGAGGTGAAGGGTGGGGTAGGGGCGAGGAGATATTGGAAGGTAGGGAGAAAAATTTAACATGTTAGGACGATTATTAAAACGAATCGAGAAAACGCGTATGACAAAAAAGAAAAGAAAAAAATGGCGCACATAAAAGCGAACCCTATCACCACCGCTTTCTCGTGCTTGCACAACAACATGTAGTTTGGTAAGCGAATAGATATTGTACTTCCGACACACTATTAACCTATCTTTCACTTACGATCTAATGCCAAAACGAGTAACAATAAACCATCTACAAGTCCACGATGTCAGTTTAATTTCCGGCTGATAATATATTTCGCTGGATAATCACGCTTTGTATCTCCTTTTTCCAATGTGAAAGTATAAACCGGTCATAAACGTCAAATATATATATATATATATATATATATATATATATATATATATATATATATATATCAACGATATTAAAAGTCGTCATGAAAACGTTTGATCGATAATTTAATATTAATAATAACTAAACTAATTTCAAATCGTAAAATTTCGTTTCAGAAAAAGATATCTCCCTTCGTGAAAGGTTTCATTTAAAACGATGATTCACGTAGTTACATTATTCAAAACGTTATCGTTGTGACTCACATAATTATATGTATGTAAGTAAACCACTTGTTTATTTTGTCCAATAAGATAAAACAATTTCCTCGTAAAGAGGGCGCGTCGATAACTATTTTGAAAACGACGAAAGCGCTTATTACCATCAAGAATACTTTTTAGGTTAGTTTTCTATTAACTTAACATTGATTCAAGAATTTTTATCCCACCGTATAATTCGAAATACGACAGTTATTATACGCACTACAAAACGCTTTCACATTAAATAAAATTACATGGGCAAGCACCGATCGATCGATTCTAAAGCAACGATGAAGAAGCTGACGACGAGCAAGTAAGTACTTAGTAACATTATTTTACCTTCGAAAAAAAGATATTGAAGGATCCAACGAAGGGAATATGTATATATATATATATGTATGTGTATGTGTGTATAAATAAATATCATTGGAGTAATAGAGCGACACGAGAGAGTAAAATTATCGTGGACGGTAGTAAAATACGTAAGTTGTCTCGCACAACAACAAAAACGGCACCAAAGAGGACGATTGTCGTTCGTAAATCGTCGAGGCACGACATCAAAATTTCTTTCTTATTTTTTAACGTGAACGAACATTTTTAACGTAAATTTTTTTCGAGGCTTTAACGATGCGTGGTATAAATATATTCGAAGACATAGAAAACTAAATTAAACTAAAAGACACAATTCGCGTCTGTCTAATCAAAGAAAGAAAAAAAGAGAGAATAGGTGAGTTTGTATTCATTTAATCGATGACGATGACAACGACAACAACAACGACGACGAAAAATATAAGAAAATTAGGAGAGATGCCAAAAGAAAACGTACAGTCGAAGAGGAGAAGCACTACTGGGAGTGCGCTCGATCGTTCACCGAGCTAGAGCTCCCCGTTCATGTTATAAGGAAACGAGAAGGAAGCGAGACGACAGGTGACTGGTGGAAGAGCGCGCCATGCGCGTCGCCCTCGGTTACGCTCGGCAATGCTCGGTTGGCTTCGTGCGACTCCGTCGTGCAATGGTGGGGCAAGCAGTGTATCCGTGACGTCACATAATTAGAGTAAATACAAAGTAGTCTTGATGGGACAGCGGCGTGCGCCGCACCGTGAGTCGCTGGTCCGCGCGCGTCAAACCTATATCGTCTCGATACACGCACACCCGTGACTTGTCTATATATATATATATATATATATATATATATATATATATTTATTTATATATACATATATACATATATACATATATACATATATACATACATATATATATATATCGCGCTATGTGTCGACAGTGTGTGTTTGTTCTAAAGGATCCTAAATGACTGTGAGAACAGTGAGTGAC
>NC_062194.1:8232578-8240078 GCF_912470025.1 Vespa velutina
CGCGCTTTTCTTCGTGGTAGTTAGGCTCACTTCGTTAGTTCGATGCATTAAGTTTTAAATAGCAATTATTAGATCAGACGCGCTTATAGCAACGTAGTTTGTAGTTTGTAGTGTGTGGGTTTTAGGAACATGGAGTAATTATACGAGGGGCATGTTATTTACTTTGTACGTACTTCGTATTCATGTCGTACTTCCGTTTTAGTGATATAACAATTTCTTTTTATTATTCCTTTTTGTGTTTTCTTTCCTTTTATTTTTTCTTTTCTTCCTTTTTTTCCCCTTTTTTAAATTCTGCACTTGCGTTAATTAGTTTGTAATTTAGTAGCATTTATCTTTTTCACTAGAATCATACAAACACTTTGTATAATATTATAATTCCATTCTACGTTAATAATTTTATTATTATATCGTTTTATAAAAATTATCATAAATATTATGAATACTATTTATTTATCCATCTATATATGTATCTATCTAACTATCTGTCTGTCTGTCTGTCTGTCTATCTATCTATCTATCTATTTATTCGTTTTTCTCTTTCTCTTTATATTATATATATATATATATATATATATATATATATATATATATATATATATATATATATATTCACCCTCTTCGACTTTATATTCTCCCCATTATCTACGATCTTTTGTATCAGGGTTCAGTGTCAACGTTCGTAAATATTAACGACGTCAGCCTGAATCCTTCGTTCGTTGATTCGAAACGATTCTCTCACTCTCTCATTCTCTCTTCCTCTCTCTCTCTCTCTCTCCTCTCTCTCTCTCTCTCTCTCTCTCTCTCTCTCTCTTGCTTTATCCTTCCTCCCTTCTACCGCTAATGACATTAAACGAAAGTACGCGGGCCGGTACCTTAATGGAATTTACTTTTGCAGCTTCGTAGAGCTAGGCCATACTTTACCAAGTAAATTGCATCGCGCAGGAGCAAGGATAGAAATAGTATGAGTGTAAGAGAAACACACACATGCAGAGAGAGAGAGAGAAAGAGAGAGAGAGAGAATTAGAGAAAGAGAGTTAGAAAGGAATCTCGAAAAACAAGTGTCATTTCGGCATCGTTCCTTTGCTCGATTAAACGCCGAACAATGGTCGTTCACTTGTTACAACTTTGCTGTTATGCGATTGAGAATTAGGGAGATTTCTCCCACCATACCACCTCATCCGACTCCATCCGATTAAACTCGATCCCGACACATACCTCACCCCACTGCATCGCATCTCGTCCTACTCCACCCCATTCTTCCTCACCCTACCTACCTCATCGACGCAATTAACACACCTTTATAACGAAAGTTGCATTCTCGAAATCGTACTGTAATTGCAATTTTATATATATATATATATATATATATATATATATATATATATAATTTACAAATTGAAATCCGACAGTTGCGTAAACATTGGGATCCTTTGAGAAATAGCATTATCTTTCATTTGTTATTTCGAATAATTCCAAGGCCGTGGCGTCGACATTGTCATCGTCGTCGTAGTCGTCGTTGTACATTACGAACAAAATACCTACTGAATGATTTTTCATTCATTTTTTTCTTCTTTTAATCAATGACGAAAAAATGAAAAATGTTGAATATGTTGTTTCTTCTTTTCAAATTATCGTTTCATCCTTTTTTATCGATCGACGAAGAAATTAAAAAAATTGAATATGTTGTATCTTTCTTTCAGAATTGTCGTTTCCTATCTCGATCACTTTCCTTATCTTTGTTCTTTATACTACTTTATTTATGGTTCTTCTTTTCTTTCTTTTTTGTTTCATTTTCTTTTGTTTTGTTTTCCTTTTCCTTCTTTTTTTCTTTTTCTTCTTCTTTTGGTTGGTTGAATCTCGTTAAGAAATAAAGTTGTTATCTACTTTCTAAGTTTCTACCAACACAAAATTTTAGTTTTTTTTCATCCTTATTTCCTTTTTTCTTCTTTTTTTATTAATATTAATAATAATAATAATAATAATAATAATAATAATAATAATAATAATAATAATAGTGATAAAAATTTTATTTTTATTTGCATCGTTAACGAAACAAAGTTGTAAATTACTTCGAAAGTTTTTCTTTTTTTCATAAAAATTTTATTTATTTCTTAGTTTTTATTTCAAATAGTAATTATTATTTTTAAATCGTTAGCAGAATAAAATCATAATTTACTTATGACATTTTCATGAACAAAATTTCGTTCGTTTATTTATTTTCAATTTCAATACTTTATTTTTAGTACTTTTTAATCATTATTAGTATTTCCATTTTTGAATTGTTGAAGAACAAAATTGTTAATTAATATTATTGATATGATATATTAATGCATATTATTATTGTTGTGATTATCATCATCATCGTCATTATTGTTGTTGTTATTATTATTGTTGTTGTTATTATTATTATTATTATTATTATTATTATTATTATTATTATTATTATTATTATTATTATTATTATGATTATTATTATTATTATTATGATTATTAATTTTATCATCATCGTCATCATTGATTATTTTTATCTCGTTAATAAGCAGAAGCAACTATATACGTATTTAATCGAATCAGAAATGGCTCGTTATTAGCTTCGTGACAGAATTCATTTCCAGCTTGTTCATTTATACGAGTTATAATTGCCGAAGTTGTGGCAACAATTACGTACAAGTATAGGATTAGATGTTCGAATGAAAGAGAGACTGCAAATACAAGAGAAGGAGGGGGAAATGAGAGAAAGAGAAAGAGGTACGAGAACGTTTGGAGAATTTTTGTGACAGACTGTACCGTCATGCCGAAATTCTAATCGGCAGAATTAGTTGAGAGCGTACAGTCAGATCGGAAAGTCCGGTTGACCGAGATATTCCCGGGAGTGAAGAACGGCATGAAATCAATTTCCCGAAGCGGAATCGGGTTACGTCCTTTATGATTTATTAATACGGACTCTCTGGCGAAACGTTTTTATATTTTCTATTTTTTTTCTCCTCTTTCTCTTTCTTTCTCTCTTTCTTTCTTTCATTCTTTCTTTCTTTCTTTCATTCTTTCTTTCTTTCTTTCTTTCTTTCTTTTTTTTTTTTTTTTTTTTTTTTTGATCTAAATTTTCTTTACCTTATTTTTATTCTTTATTTTCTTTCCCTATTCTCGCTCCTTTATCCCTTTTTGTTTTTCTCTTTGCATATATTTTCTTTCTCTTTCTTTTCATTTTTTTTCTCGCCCTTTTCCTCCGTTCTCCTCTTTTTTCTTTTCATTTCTTTTTCTTTTGCCGGAAAATCATTCTTTCTCTCCGGGTTAATACATGAATTTATAATAACACGTTCGCGTTGGGAATGATTTGTATAGACGACGATTTTTTTATTTCTCTCTCTCTCTCTCCCTCTCTCTCTCTCTCTTTTTTCTCTCTCCCTCTTTCCTCCTTTCTTCTCTTCTCTCCTCTCTTCTCTTCTCCTATTTTTTATTTCTATTTCTTTTTCTTTTCGTTTTTCTTTCTTTTCCTTTTTTCTTTTTCTTTTTCTTTATTCCTTTTTATTTCTCTTCTTTTAGGCAAAATCACGTAAGCGTGCTGTATAATTTTTTTACGAATATGTACACGCGTACGTGTTTACTCTGAGTGTTTCTCGTATAGAATGAGAAAGAGAAACGAGTAGAAAAGAAACGAGAAGGGGAGAAAGGGAGAGAGAGAGAGAGAGAGAGAGAGAGAGAGAGAGAGAGAGAGAGAGAGAGAGAAACAAACATACATACAGACAGATAGGCAGAGGATCCTTTCGTATATTCAAGTACTTATACACATACATACATACATATATACATACATACATACACATATACATTAATATATACATTTCGTATTATTTGCGTTATCGAGTAAAAATAAGTACGCTGCAAAGAAAAATACTTTAAACACGTGAGAGCATTATCTTATATTTATCGTAACTCGATAGAGAGCAACGATCACGTATACGTAAAAAAAAAAAAGAAAAAGAAAAAGAAGAAAAAAAGCCTTATTTCAACGAAAGAATGTATTATCGTGGTTCGTGGTCTTCTTTTTTTTTTTCTTTTTTTCTTTTTTTCTTTCTTTATTCTTTCCTTTTTTTCTTTTTTTTTTTTTTTTTTTTTTTTTGTACATATTATTTATTTTCCAAAGGAAAAAAATTTATAATTTTTTTTATAATTCCTCTGTTATATAAATCGTAATAAATTATGGAAATATTGTATATTAATTGTCAACGAATTATACATACATATATACATACATATATGTATGTATATATATATATATATACACATACACACTAAAACGCGGATGCATGAGATACAAAATGTGTTTTTAAGGATAACGAAATTCGTGACAACGGATTTACAATGTGTTTTCGGATTTACAATGTGTCGACGCATTTATTATCCGTTTTTTTTTGTTTCTCCTTTTTTTTTCTTTTTTTTTTTTTTTTTTTCTTCATCTTATTTCGTTTATTTCGTTTCATTTTCTTTTTTTTTTTTTCTCATTTTATTTTGTTATATTTTTTTTTTACCGGCTTTATACTAAATTATTTAAAGCATTGAATGCGAACGAATGTGCGCGCGTGCGTTCTTGCACGCGCACCGTTTCTCGCGGATGTAGCGCGTAACGCTTCCAATATTTGCGCCGGTAGTTATCGTGATTATGTCTGCGCAAGCATAACAGACCGCATTGCGAATTTTACTGCGATACGATGCCAATTACACGCCGATAGACGACTAAATCGGACAAGAATGATGATGTTTTCGGACGATGACTTTGACTAATTTTTCTATTTCTTCTTCTTTCAATCGAATATTCGTAAATTAGATTGAAATCATTAATTATGTATTCTCGATCGATGAAGAATTACCAGTTAATTAAAAAAGGAAAAGAAAAGAAAAAAAAGAAAAAAAAAAAAAAGGAAAAAGAAAAAAATCTAAACATGTTTATTTATGCCCTCATGTGTACATAAGGCGTTCGTAATTATATATTTAATTTTATCTACGTATATATATATATATATATATATATATATATATATATATATATACTTTTTTGTCTTTTTTCTGATTCACAAGAAGTGATATCTCACTGTAAAAAAGAGAAAAGAAAGAACAATCAATTTACACTTGTCTAATCTCGATTTTATCCATGGAATCATAATTTCAATTCTTTTTCAAAATGCAATTGTTATCTTATAGCATCATTTTTATTTCTATCACTTTATAAATATATATATATATATATATTTGCTGCTTTATATATATTCATAGTATAGAAAACATGTAATCGCAACGACTTTTTCTCTCATTTTCTCTCTCTTTCTTTCATTTTCTCTCTCTCTTTCTCTCATTTTCTCTCTTTCTTTCTCTCATTTTCTCTCTCTCTCTCTTTCTCTCATTTTCTCTTTCTCTCTCTCTCTCTCTCCTTCTTCCATTTTCTCTCTTTCTCTCTCGTTAAATTCGTTTATGTTCTACACTTTATTACTCGTCGTTCTTCTCCCCCTTCCCCTTTCCTTCTGGTCCGTCGCACCCCTCTCCCCATCGTCACTAACACCAATCCTCTCTCATTCTCGAAAGCGTATGCTTTCATTAGCGAGCGCATTCATTAATTCGATCATCCCACTTTGTTCGCGTTTTATCGAGTAGCACGTTTCGTGGTCTCTCTCTCTCTCTCTCTCTCTCTCTCTCTCTCTCTCTCTCTCTCTTTCTCTCTCTCTTTCTCTTTTCTTTCTTTTTATTTTTCTCCCTTTAATTTTCTTATTGATATTTATTAGACGTTAGACGTTTTATCGTGAAAAATTAATTTCTCCTTCGGTATTGTGTTCTTCGTTATTTAGCAATGTATATTTTGATGTGTGCGTGTGTATACGTGTATGTTTATATATATATATATATATATATATATATATAATATATGTGTGTGTATTGTGTGTATATATAAATATATGTGTGTATGTATATATATAGCATTAAACGCGGTGCAACATACTTTCTTATCTCTCAAGCACGAGGGGAAGAGAAGAGGGAGGGTACGTCCTCCTCCTATCGATCGATAAGAGAAAACTTAAGGTCGATTGCTGGCTTCCTCCTATCTCACACACACAAATATACACAGATATACACAAATATACACAAATATACACAGATATACATATACGCGCGCGCGCGCATGTATACACACGTACATTTATATCGCACATATACAATCCACGTATATTCTATCTTTCGTTTAAACTCGTGCATACATTTACGTATAATCAAAGGCATTCGCGCGATTACGTTGCCAGGAAAGAGTGAGAGGGAGGGGGGAGGTAATGAGAAAGAGAAAAATAAAAAGAAAAAATGTTCGAAGAACGAAATCCATAGCAGTGGCGAAAAGTTCATTTTTGAAAAGGAAAAAAATTAAATACAAAAAATAAAATAACGCAATGAAATAAAAAACAAAACAAAGTTTGAGAGAGAGAGAGAGAGAGAGAGAGAGAGAGAGAGAGAGAGAGAGAGAGAGAGAAATTGTACGAACAGTCGTTAAACTCGATTTTTTTTTCGTTACTTTGAATTATAATCAGGCATCTCTTATCTGTGCGTCATTAAGAACGTTATCGAATCGACGGTAAATAATGTTGCAAGAAAAGAAAGGAAAAAAAAATGAAGAAAAAAAAAAAAAAAAAAAAAAAAAAAAAAAAAAAAAAAAAAAAAAAAAAAAAAAAAAAGAAAAAAAATTCTAAAAGAAACGAAATGTGCCGCGGAGAGGTGAGAAGTAGTGAGGTTAAGTTAGGTAAGGTGTGATGAGGTGACGTGCGGTGAGGTGCGATGAGGAGAGGTGAGGTGCCTTGTGCACGTGAGGAGGATAGCTCGTTCCTTCTCGCATCTTCTCGCGTGGCCTTAAATAAACAAAGAATTCGTCGGCCTCGAATTGATTTGCTCTTCTCATTTAATCGACCTTTGAGTTCTTTCTTTATTCCTTTTTTTTTTTTTTTCTAGCTTCGCCTCTCGGAAAGGAACTATCATCAATTGTATCCATTTCATTTATTATATCTATATATTTATTTGATAGATATATTATTGAATAAATATTAGTTTCGAATAAATACTGTTTATAAAAATAAATAAATGTTTGTGCGCGCGCATGTGTGTGTGTGTGTGTTATTAAATTTATTATATAATATATAATGACATATAATATTTTTAATATATATAAATAAATGTATTATATTATACATATTTATATAATTATTATTTATTGTATAATAATAATTATTAATATTTATATTAAATATATATATTTATATATTTATGTATAACAATATTATATATAAAATAATTTAAATACGTTAAATATGTAAATCCTTCTAAAAATAAAAATAAATAATTACAAACATCAGGGTTTGTTATATATTTGGATATTATTATATTATGTTTAATTATTTATTTATCTTAATTATCTAATTATTTTAATTTATTTCATTATATATTCCCTTTAGTATAATATTCATTTAAATTAAA
>NC_062194.1:8242578-8247578 GCF_912470025.1 Vespa velutina
GAAAGGAGTAACGAGCTTTGCATGTGTGCATTATCGTATGTTGCAGTACCGAATGTATGTATGTATCTATGTATCCATATATGTATGTATGTATGTATGTATGTATGTATGTAGGTATGTACAAGAGAGTACGTTTCCCATTGTGACACGGAACATTAGTTATGTAAGCTGGTAAAGAGAATGTCGTGCCAACCTGATACTCTCATATTAACCTAAGTGTGCATCCTCGTCGTTTCCGTACGTACGATATCAGTATACGTTCGTAGTTTTCGATCAGAGTGTTAGTAGCCTATATACTATTCATTAAAGTTTACAGAGACTAAATGCTCGTAGTTTTTTGATAAAATAAAATAAAACTTTCGAGTGTTTTAGAATAGGTAAAAAAAAAAAAAAGGAGAAATATAGTTTTCAACAATATCGTATTTATTGTCGAATGTATTTTAATACTTATTTATATATATATATATATATATATATATATATTATTGATAAAAATATATATATATATATATATATATATATATATTATTGATAAAAAAAAGAATTATATTAAATTGTAATATCGGCACTTAATTTATTACCATAAAAAAATCTTATTTTCGATTGGTATTTAAGCAGTCTAAATATACTATTCATTACAATTTAGTCGACGAAAATTAACCATTTTGTTCAAAACAAAAAAAAAAAAAACAAAAAAAAGAACAACTTTCGAAATTGTTGGTTTTGTGATATATGAAGATTAAACATAATTGTTAATATTATCGTATTTATTATCGAATTTTTATTTTTATACGTTGTTTTCTACATTGTTGATAAAAGAAAGAAAAATCTATTAAAAGTTTTAATTATCATCTTATTTATTAGCATATAACAATCTTATCTTCGATCGGTGTGTTAACGGTCTAAATATACCTCATTACGGTTTAATCACTAAAGATTCGTCATTTCGTTTAAAAAGAAAAAATAAAACGAAACTTTTGGAAATTTTGGTTTTGTGATATACAAAGAGAAATATTTTTAATGCTTGTCGTATTTATTATCAAATGTATTTTTATACATTGAATGTACTTCTATATCATTTATTAAAAAAAATTTGATGAATCATAATTAACATAGTATCTTTATAAAATGTGTTATATATATATATATATATATATATATATATATATGTATATGTATATACATGTATATATGTATATATATATATATATATATATATATATGTATATATGTATATATATATATATATGTATATATATATAGATATATATAAATATATATATATGTCATAGAAAAATCTTATCTCCGATCTGTGTGTAAATAGCTTAACCATTAAAGTTTAATCGGTGCACGTTCGTCATTCTGTATCAAAAATAAAATAATACTTTCGAAAACAAAATAGAACTGAAAAATAAAATAAAACTTTCGAAAATGTTTGTTTTAGGATATATACGAAAAAAGAAAAAAGAAAAAGGAGAACACAAATTTTAAATAACTTCGTATTTATTATCGAATGTATTTTTATACGCTTCTCTATGTTTTCATAGAAATATCTTATCTCAGATATTCGTATGAGTAATCTATATACTACTCATTAAAGTTCTACTCAGTAAACATTTGTCATTTCGTTCCGAGAACAAAATAACATTTGAAAATTTACTTTTAAAATATGCTAAAGAAAAACAACTATTATAGCATGATTATTTTTATTCTTAAACGTACAATATTTTTATTAATTTTTTTCGTATTAATAAATTAAATTTAAATAATAAATAATTAAATTAATGTTAATAAATAAAATTATACAATTTGATAGTAAAATTAATAAGTTAATAGTAAAATAATTAACAATTTATTAATAATAATTTATAATTAATAAATTATTAATAAAACATTTTTATACGTTTTTCTTTGTATCATCTGCTATAAAAAAAAAAAAAAAAAAAAAAAAAAAAAAGGAAAGGAAAAGCAAATCTTATCTTCGATCAACGTATAACTAATCCTTAAATAGCAACTATAAAGATTTTCAGTAACGAATGAAACTCGCGTAGTTTCTCGCATGAATAAAATAGAAACTTTTGAAAATTTGATTTTACGATATGCAAAGAAATTATAACAATTTTTAAATAGCACACACAATCTTTTGTATTTATTATCATAAATTTTTATAAATTATTCCATAATATATACATATAAAGAAAATCCTTATAAATTTTAATTAGATGAAAAGATATATCAGGCCGCGGTCATTTTTAACCCACAAGATATATCACTAAATGGAGATTAAAAAATTCTTTCTAAAGTCAATTTATCTCGCGTGTGTGTTTAGTATGAAATATTGTTTACATCTCGTATGGCTTCACCCGTATCGATTTCCATCACATAGAACGTTTATACTATGGCTGCATGTGTTTCTACGTACGTACATACATATATACATATATATGTACATATATATATTTTATATACATATATACATGATATAGATACACATATATAGTTTTTGCTTTTTATTACGGGCCTCGTCTCGTTCGTCGAAACTGTGGCCAAGCGAGCAAACGCCGGAAATATATACAGAAGCAATTTCTGTCTCGATGTTGGTGACCTCGAGAGAGGGGTGAGAGTACTACTGTGCTTGGGTCACAGCTGAGGGTGGGAGTAGGAGTAAAGAAGAGAGAGAGAGAGAGAAAGAGAGAGAGAAAGAGAGAGAACGACGGTGGGTTGATAAAGCCGATAGAGAGATCCGATGTAATTAACTGTTGGGAATTGGACAAATGGAAAATGCATTCTATTATTATTATGGGAAGTTGGGAAGGGATGGGAGTGGATGGTAAATGGTGGTGGTAGTGATGGTGGTAAGGGAGGAGGAGAGGGAGTGTGACCGATCGAAGCGTATATGACAACAATAACAACAACGACGACAATGACGTTGAAGGGATTTTCCTATAACAATCACTATCGATTTATTGTTTTTATTTATATAAAATGGATATATACATATATATATATATTATTTATTTATTTATTGATTTTGTCTCGTATATAAATCATTGTGTTTTGTCTGACATGTTTCCATAGACTTTATTCTCATTAATTGACATATAATTAGTACTATCGACCAACAAATATTACAAATGTTTTAATATATTGAATGCCGTTGGGATCGTTGATAAACTGGCACACGACTTTCGTTGATGATATGACAATGTCAATATTAGTAAAAGTAATTGGATTATATAAATTATGATATTATTTTTTATGGAATTTTAGATATTTTTAATATTATGATGACAACTGCGATGATGATGATGATAAATTAATGATGATAATGATGATGATGATGATGATGATAATAATGATGGAGATGTAAATTAATTGATATATCATGGAGTATTTAAATAGTTTTATTTTTAAATATATTTTAATCAATATGTTTATTATTTATAATCATTTATGCATATATAATACATATGCGCGCGCGCGCGCGTGTGTGTGGGCGTGTAAAATTTGTATATGTATTTATAAAATGTGTAATATTTTAAATGTTATCATGATTATGTAAAGTAACTGATATATATTATTGAGTATTTAAATAGCTTTATTTTTAGATATATATGTATTATACATATTCATATTGAGATAAATCGTATTGAAACATGGTAAACACCGATAAAATACATCAATACAATCTTCATTTAATATTACAAATTTTTTAATACAATTTTTTTGCAATTGTTAAATATCAAAAATTGTAACATTTCTCTTCTTTTCTTTCTTTTCTTTTCTTTTTTTCCTTTTCTTGCAATGTACTATAGAAACTTATGTAACCATACTCACATTTCCTTGTTGTTTCTTTTTTCTTTTTTCTTTTTTCTTTATTCTTTCTTTTTCTACTTCTATTTCGTATAGTGCTTGTCCTTATAAATTCTTTGATTCAAAAGAACGAAGCCATTAATATTTTCTTTTTATCATTGTTGAGTAATGTACATAGTTAATTTCTTTCTTAAATCACAAATTTTAATATAACAATATATGTTCAGTGTTATTATATCGACCAGACCCATTCCTGAGTCGCAGAGGTTACCGGTGACCTCCAATAAGATAATTATATAAAGTATGATAGTGAAGTATGACTTAATCATTTTATATAATAATATATTACACGTTATGTATATCGAAGAACAAAAAATTGCTTTTCTATATCATAAACATATATATATATATATGTTATACAAATAATGTTTAAAAAAAAAAAGTAAAAAATACATGTAAAATCAGATACCGATAATATCACTTTCAAAAGTAATTAGCGTGTTTAAATTAATTAGCGTTTTTTTTTTCATCGTTGATCGTCGTCCGATTAATTTCTTAAAACTTTCAAAAGTTATCGCAAAAGAAGTTTGTTTCTAACAAAAAAAATAAAAAAAAATAAAAAAACGAAAGAAAGAAAAAGAAAAAGAAACAAGGAAAAAAAACATAGTAGAGTCTCGCGATACTCAATGGTTTCCCCTCGAACTGTCAGTCGTCCATTTTTTGAGTGTCAGGTTATTTAACGTAGTCCGTCCCTTGTGGGTGCGAAGGCTCCATGTTACATTCGCATAAGCGCACGCGTTTGTATTTGTCTCAGTATTCGCAAAGAAAGAAAGATAGAGATAAAATGTGTGTGTGTGTGTGTGTGAGAGAGAGAGAGAGAGAGAGAGAGTTGATGGTACGCCCTTTTTGTCTCATTCGCCATCTCTTTCAACCCTCCTTCCCTACCCTCGTTTTCAACCCTCTACCTCCCACGATATCTACTAGCTTTCTCTACTTCTCCCACCACTACCATTACTACTACTACTACTACCCTTTCTCCTTAGTTTGTTGTTTCCTGTTGCGCGAGCGAAAAACAAATACGTTTTGATAAGCCGACCGTTCTCTCTTTCTCTCTTTCTCTTACTTTGTACGAAGGATAGTCGTTTTACGTCGGGGGTCGTTTCCTAAATCAGAGAGAGAGAGAGAGA
>NC_062194.1:8250078-8251788 GCF_912470025.1 Vespa velutina
ATAAATAAGCAACTAAACAGCGATCATTTCCAAAGGGAGCTCTCGCTTGAGAGAGAGAAGCTATGCGGAGCGTCCCGAATTTACGTTCCCAAAACCGGTTCCATTTTGGGAGCCAACTTGGAAGGTGATTTCTGATTAAAAGAGAGGGGAAAAAAGGGTGGAGGGCGGAGGAGGATGAGGAGCAGAAGGAAGAAGAGGTAGGGGGAGTAGGAGAACGGGAGAACGTAGAGGATAGGATTGGATTTTTCAAGGAGGAGGGGGAGAGGATTTTATCCTTCGAAGAAGAAGAACACGAGGAAGAAGAAAAAAAGAAATTAAAAAAAGGTAAAAGAAAAATAAAAAGAAAAGGAGGAGGAAGAAAAAGAAAAAGAAGAAGAGGAAGAAGAAAAAAAAAGAAATAAAAAGAAAAGAAAAAAAAAAGAAAAAGAAAAGGGGAAGGAGGAAGAAAAAGAAGGAAGAAAATAAAGGGAAGAAGAAGAAGAAAAAAGAAATAAAAAGAAAAGGGAAAAGAGGAAGAGAAAGATAAAGAAGAAGATAAAAAGAGAAATAAAAAGAAAAAGAAGAGAGAAAGAAAGAAAAAGAAAAAGAAGAGAGAAAGAAAGGTGAAGAAAAAGAAAAAAATCATAGGAAGTTATCAGTCATTCTGAAAATATCCTTTATCGCCGATAAACTCCTCTTCCGTTGTCTTCTTCTAAAGGGGAATCTTTTTCGCGAGAATAATAATGATAATGACCTCTCAGACCGGATAATAACGAGCCAGGAGAAAACGATTTTAGGCTTCTCTCGGTAGATGGAAACGAGAGGGAGGATGAGGATGAGAAAGAAGAAGAAGAAGGAGAAGAAGAAAATAGAGATAAACGAGAGAAGTGCGAAGGGCAAAAGGGAAGAATTATGGTGGTCGGGGTAAAAGAATAGAAGTAGGTGTTGGTATTGGGGTTGGAGGGATGCGATAGGATGGGATAAGGTGGGATAGAGTGAGGTCAGGAGAAAAGAAAAACGAACGCGGAAAGGATATACGATGTAAATAAGAAAAAGATGGATAGAGTTAGATGTAGATGAAGGTGGGAAGGGTTTTACGCACTTTTTTTGGAGGTTTATCGTCACGGAGAGAAGTTCTTCGAGAGACTTTAAATGAAATCTTTGAACGACGGCTAAGTGCTTTGCGAGGTGTTGCTTGCCGTCGAGTCAAGTGTCTCCCTTCCTCCCTCTCTTCCCTCCCTCTCTCTCTCTCTCTCTCTCTCTCTCTCTCTCTCTCTCTCTCTCTCCATATAACACACAAACGTCAATGTGCGAGAGCCCGTGTAACGTAAGTACCTGAGTCGGATTCCATGTATAGTACCATGTATATCGAGTGCGTTCGCTTTTCCTTACGTGTGTATGGTAGGGGTGAGCCCGAATACGTTACACACATTCTCGTACCACACCCACACACGGACACGTGTTTGTGTGTGTATGTATGCTTATGGTATGGAAACACACACATTTCGTACACACAAGTTCTCTCCACCGGCTTTTACATCTTCTCTCTTTTATTCTCTCATTTTCTCATTCTCTTATACATATGTAGATATATATAAATACATGTGTCTATATACATGTATGTGTATATATATATATATTTATATATATATATATATATATATTCGACACATGCGCGCGAAGGAAACACGTACGAGAAAGTCCCTATGCTTCCTCAATCTCTCTGTGTGC
>NC_062194.1:8251988-8269488 GCF_912470025.1 Vespa velutina
CACTTCACGATTTCTTTATATTTTACTTTTAATGGGAATGTTGCAAAAAAAGAAAAGAAAAGAAGAAAAAGAAAAAAAGAAGAGAGTGAGGAAAATTCATCAAGATATATATTTATATATATATATATATATATATATATATATATATATATATATATATATATATATGTAATAATGTTAAAGATTCATAATCCAATATGAATGCTTACTTACTTCGCTTCAACGTCACGTGACTATTCATCTCATGAGAATGATGATTTATAGGAGATTTCTTTTTAAAATACGAGTCGAGAACGTATGGGATATATTTTTTTACTTTTCCTTTTTCTTTTTCTTTTTTTTATTTTTTCATTTTTCTTTCTTCCTTTTTTTCTATTTTCTTTTCTTCTTTTTTGTTCCTTTTTTTTTTTCTTTTACCTTCAAAGGGAAACACTTCAAGATAAAACGGAGGATACTGGTAGAGAGAGATAGAGACAGAAAGAGAGAGAGAGAGAGAGAGAGAGAGAGAGAGAGAGAGAGAGAGAGAGAGAGAGAGAGAGAGTGAAAGAAAAAGATGGGGTGTTGGTCGTATCGAGTGTTGGCCCACATTTCTCATCCTTCTTTCGTTGCTTTTATTACCTTGACATTCTTCGAGATCTCATTCGCGAATAAATAAACTTATTACTTTTCCCACACCCTCATCTTTCATCGCTCTCTTCCTCTTCTTCATCTTCATTTTCTTCTTCTTCATTTTCTTCTTCTTTATCATCGCCCGTCCCCCCTATCGTCCCGCCCTTCGTCATTCTCTCTCTTTCTGCCTTTCTTTCTCTCTTATTCAACGGTCGCCAAAGAATGATAATGAATGAGTCGAGAATACCCACTCTCTCCCTCTCCCTCTCTTTCTCCCTCTCTACTATCTCTTCTTTTCCCCCACCACTCCCGAACCTCCACCACCACCCCGGCTGCTCGTAAATTCATCGACTCACGTCGCACATTATATGCGCCAAAGGAAGGACTCTTTTACGTATTTCGCATTATAACCGGTGGTACTTGCAAAGATTTCATCGCGACCAAGTATAATATTCTTTGATACGACGGTAGCTCTTAAAACTTTATGTGGTTTATTTTCTTTCTTTCTCTCTCTCTCTCTCTCTCTCTCTCTCTCTCTCTCTCTCTCACTTTCTATCTCTTTCTCTCTCCCTATCTGCCTCTCTCTTTCCTTTACCAAGAGTTAAGGTCTATCACGAAAAAGGAAAAAGTCTTCAACAAGTTTTTTTTTTCGGTCCATCTCGATCAACGTTTACACACACGCACACAAACACCACACACGTACACATCATACATATACAAAGTATATAAATCATAAATACATAAATAAGTACTTACGTATATACACGCTTACGCACACAAACGTATGTGTATACCTTCGACTTCATTAATGAAATAAAACATTTTGTTTTCTCGTGGGGAAAGAAAGCAAAAAGAAATAAAAAAAAAAAGAAAAAAAAAGGAAAAAAAAGAGAGAAAGAAAGAAGAAAGAAAAGAAAGAAAGAAAGAAAAAAATCGATAGCTCGAGAAGGGAAGACATGTAGTCATCGTCGTCGTCGTCGTCGTCGTCGTCGTCGTCTCTTCTTCTTCTTCGTGAGCTTAAGAGAAAAAAAGAACTTCCCCCACCCCATCCATCTTCAAAAAGAAAGAAAAAAAAAGGAAAAAAAGACGGAAAAAGAAAAACAAAAATCCCCACCCCCTTCACTCTTCTACGAAAGAAGAAAAAAAAGAAATATAAAAGGGAAAGAAAACATCGTAGATGTAAACGTGATATCAATGGCCGCCGGAGAGGGAGAATGAAGTGGTAGTAGTGGGGTGGGGGGTTGAAGTGGTAGGAGGAAGAGGGCTGGAGTGAGTGAGCAAGCAAGCGAAAGAGAGAGAAAGAGAGAGAGAGAGAGTTAGAGTGAAAAAGATAGAGAGAGAGAGAGAAAGAGAGAGGGACAGAGAGTTAGTGAGTGAGAGAGAAAGAGAGAGGGGGGCGAGGAGTTTTGCAGAGAATGCAGCTGTGCTGTGGAACGAGATTAACGCTATAAATACCATTGGGTGGCCCTCGGTGTGTCCCGTCTTCTTGACCGGCTCTCGCACTCTTGACCGCGACTGTACCCTTAAAACATTGGAAATAGTTATGGCAGGGGTTCTCAACCGACGGCTACTGTCTACCATATTTGATTCTATTGATTTCATTATGTAACGTTTGTAAGTGCATATATACATACATACGTTCATACATACGTATATGTATACAAACATATATATATATATATATGTATGTATGTATACATACATACATACACATGTTTTGATTGGACGAGCGCACGTGTGTCTACTATTCGTTTTTCTCGTCCTCCTCTTCTTCTCCTTCCTTCTCTTCCTCTTCTTTTTCTTCTCCTTCTTCTTCTTCTTCTTCTTCTTCTTCTTGTTCTTGTTCTTCTTCTTGTTCTTCTTCTTCTTCTTCTTCTTCTTCTTCCTCTTCTTCCTCTTATTCGTCTTTTTTATTCTTATTATTCATCTTCTATTTCATCCTCATGAATAATTCGTTTTAATATTTAATAACGATAAATCCGTTCTATTATCGTAAGGAATTATCTTTTTGTCAGTAATTAGAAAGGCAAACAATGAGAAAGTACTCAGAGATTTCACTTATCATTATATATCTGTGTATGTGTATGTGTGCGTGTATGTGTATATATGTATATATGTATATATGTATTACGATCGATTTCGATCAAAGGAAACGAGATGCTATCTCTTGCCAGTAGATATTCCGATACTTGTGCAACGCTTACCTAATCGATATCTTTCGTTTGCGCGGTCGCACTTGTATATATGTTATGTTTATATATATATATATATATATATATATATATATATACTCATACATAAAAAGCGTATATAAGTATATATAATATAGAACGATATTTAATTTCGTAGTTCTCTCATATTCTTGAAGATTTTATTTAACCTTATCTGTTTGTCCTTTATTCTACATCGAAATGGTTATACTTTTTTGTTTGTTTGTTTCTCTGTTTGTTTGTTTTTTTTTCTTTCTCTCTCTCTCTCTCTCTCTCTCTCTCTCTCTCTCTCTCATTTTTTCTATTCTTCTTTTTCTTCGTTAAAATCTTCCTTCATTCTACGAGGAAGATAATTTGATTTATTTCGATTATTACGTTCGAGGTTTTTTATTTATTCTACCTCCCTCCCTCTCTCTCTCTCTATTTTTTTCTCTCTCTCTCTCTCTCTTTCCTTTTCCTTTCCTTTCATTTTATTTATTTATTTTTATTTATTTTCATTTTATTTTTATATAATTTTTATTTTATTCTTATATAATTTCTATTTTATTTTATTTTTATTTTATTCCACTTTTTACTATAATGTTAATTTATGAAATCCGTCTATCTCTCTAACGGAGTTGATGCTTAAGAACGATTTCTATCTCTCGAAAAAAGAATGAGCGTTAGAAAACATATATATTTTCGTTTCCTTTCATGTCGCTTCTACCTCGAAATCCGTTCAATTTTAAATCGGCCGGATAAATAAAGCAAAGGAAGTAATGGACAAGCTCCTCGCTCTGCAAAGCAGACGCCCGTACAGTCCGCCCAATAAGTTTTTCATATCTTTTTCAAATTATTGGTATTTTTCTCGCGGTCCCACTCCCGCCGCCTCCATTTTTTCCCTTCCTTTTCTTCGTTCGCTAAAATATCGGATTTAATTTTCTTTCCTTTTCTTTCCTTTTTTTTTCTTTTTTTTTTTCTTTTCTTTTTTCTTCTATCTTTCTTCTCTTTTTTCTTTTTTCTTTTTTTATTTTTCCTTTCTTTCTTCTTTCTTTCTTTTTGCACAACTTTTGCATTTATCGTTTATATTAAAATTTTTAAATCGTCCTACTCGTCGACGTACGAATTTGAAATCCACTTTTACCACTGGTTGTATTAAAACCGGGGATTAGTATAAAATCATTTATTCATCTAATTTGAATAAATTTAGGTTTTTTATATATTTTTTTTTTTTTTTTTTTTTTAGGGACAGGTATATCGAAATTTTTTATTAATTCTTCTACGTCGAATCTTTAATATAAATAATTAATATGATTTAATTATGATTATGTTTACACGTAATTATATATTCTTCTGATCCGTCGAATGATTTATTGAAAAGGAAATTTTGATCAATATTTATAATTCAATAATTCAAATATGAAGAAAAAAGTAAAAGAAGAAGAAAAAAGATCGGGGAAAAAGGAGGAAAAGAGAAATAAAATTTATTAGAATAATTGGATATAAGGGAGTATAATAAAACAACAAAGATCACTTTTTTATCGAAATATTTTTTAACGATCTAACTAAAAACGTATTCGTATTAATCGATGAATCGTTAATATGTTGTATTATCATGTATACGTATTATTGCGACAAGTGTACATATATATATATATATATATATATATATATATATATATATATATATATATATATATGTATATACATATATACATATACATAAAAAGTCGACGGGTGTTTATTCCGAGCGTACACGTTCCTGTAATTGGCCGCTCACGTACAATAATTCTTCTCTCGAAGTTAGCGCGTGTACGTGGAAAACTATTCAGAATTGCATTACGAAGCTCTCGCGCGCTTCGTTAATCACGCATGTTGACGGTTGAATCTTGAGTAGAAAAAGAAGAAGAAAAAATTATAAAGAAAAACATACATATATTTATATATATACATATATATACATATATATACATATGTATGAAGTATAAAAAAGAAAGATATAGAATGAAAATAATTATATAAATGATAAATTATAGAAAAATAAAAATTATAAAAATTATTTATATATATATATATATATATATATATATATATACATATATATGTGTATAATTTATTTATAAAATACATAATATATATAAAATTATAATATATATATATATAAAATTAATATATATATAAAAATTATATATTTTAATATTATTATTAGATAAATATATAAAAATAATATTTTATATATATTCATATATATATATATATATAAAAGAAAGAAAAAGGAAAAGAAAGAAATATATGATTGCGATTATGATGATAATAATAATGATAATGGTGAAGAGGAACGGATAAAAACAAAAGGAGAGGGATGAGGCTTTCCCTAGCAAATATCTTACAAGTTAGGAGAAAATTGTGAAGCTGACTGTACCTCGCTCTTGTGCACGGTTCGTTTGGCCTTTCGTTTGTGGAACTTTTTATCGCGTGGGTAATAAACATTTGTATTATCGAATCACGAATTATTTTCAACGGCAAAGAAACTCACTCCATGTTTCTCTCTCTCTTTCTCTGTCTTTCTATTTGTTTCTCTCTTTCTCTTTCTTTCTCTCTCTCTCTCTCTCTCTCTCTCTCTCTCTCTCTCTCTCTCTCTCTCTCTCTCTTTTTGTCCTTTATTATCGTACGTAACGTTTCTGTAAAAATAATAAACAACGCTTTTAATCCACCTCAACGAATTCATGCTGTCTCTCTTCCTCTTTTTTTAATTCCATTTCTATTTTATTTTTTTGTTTTTATTTTCTTTTTATCTTTTTCTTTTTTTGCTTTTCGTTTCTTCATTTTTAATCGTCATTTATCCTTTTATTTTCGCTCTTTAGTTTCATTTTTTTTTTCCTTATTTTTTCTCTCTCTCTCTCTTTTTTTCTTTTTTTTTTTTCTTTTTTTAATTTTCTTTTTGTTTTTACTTTTATTATTTGCATTATTATTATCAGTCCCTTTTCTCTCATGAAAATACCGAATGTAATCGTTCGAGAAATTACTCGCGTGGATCGGTCCCTCGGCAAAAGCGACAACATTTCTCCGGAGTCGACGTCCTCATCTCGTAACGTTGAATTTGATATTTAAGAACGATTCTCCCACGGTCGATCGACTCAAGCCCTCGTAATTCTATTATTTTCAAGCATGCGAATAGATGATCGAATTGGAGAACGAAGACGACATCGACTATGAGGTTAATGTCGTATCTACGTACATACATATATACATAGATAGATAAATAGATAGATAGTTAGATAGACGGATATATAGATACATAGATACATAGATGCATAGATACATAGATGCATAGATACATACTTCGAGTACAATAATAACTCGTTACGCATCGATCGTCGTCATTGTCTATAATAGATATATGGGAAATAGTAATAATGTCGATGGAGAATGTGTACGGGGTGTCCCATTTTAATTGAATCGAACGAATTTCATTAATATTATCAGTTCAATTATTATCAACCGTAGCGTATATTTAATTGATTTCGGTATCGTTTATTTTATTTTATTTTATTTTCATTACTTATTTTTCTCGTTTATTTATTTATTTATCTGTTTTTTTCTTTTCCTTTTTCATTTTTCTTTTTTTTTTTCTTTTTCTTTTCTTTTCTTTTTTCTTTTTTATTTTCTTTTTTTTTTATTTTCTTTCTTTCTTTTTTTTTTTTTTTTTTTTTTTTTTTTTTTTTATTTTAATTTGAATCCTACAAATGAATATACTATAGATTAATTTGAATACTTTAGATGAAATAGACAAAAGGACTAATTAAAATAAATGAAATTCTCCGAGAGTTTGTCGCAGTTCTATTGTAATTTTTAACGAGAAACACATTCCAACGTTCGTCGTTCTTCTTTCCTCACATTCGGCAGATCTCTTCTTACCTTTCGTATCGTCTTCTTCTTCTTCTTTTTCTTTTCCTTTCCTTTTCTTGTTTACCGGTGCATCCAATCGAATCGGAAGCAAGGCCGTGCGTGTGCGTGTGCGTGTGCGTATACATATACATGTGTGCGTATGCATATACATGTGTACATATACATATATATATACATATATATACATATACATATATATATATATACATATACATATATATACATATATACGTATGTACGTGTGCATATATAATATGTGTGGCTATGCATGCACATACACTTCCCAAAGTGAGAGCCAAACAAACACTATCGACTTTTTTTTGCCGATATAGATATATTATGGGTGGAGTGTATGCATCTCTGTGTATGTACACATATAGATATATGTATGTTCTACATGTATGTACATACGTATATATATATATATATATATATATATATATATATATATATATATGTATGTGCATACATATATATATATATATATGTTCTACATGTAAGTACATACATATATATATATGTGTATATATGTATATATATATATATATATATATATATATATATGTATGAGTTAGTGTAGCAACCACCTCGTCTCTTTTCTTGTGTTTCGCTGTCCGCACTGGATTCACTTGGGCGTTGCATCTCTCTCTCTCTCTCTCTCTCTATCTGTGTTTCTCTTTTACTCTCCCTTTTTTTCTCTTATTCTCTCTTTCTCTCTCTCTTCCTCTCTCTGTTTTTTCCTTTTTCACTTTTTTTTTTTGCTCTCTCTATCTCTTTCATTTTCCCTCTCTCCTTCTCCCAGTTTCTCTTTCTCTTTCTCTTCGTCTGTTATCCTGCAAATATCCTCCAGGGAACCACCCTCGGATTTCTGCGGCTTCAAGTCGCAGACCCTCGTTTTCTCACTCGCAGACGTGTGCTGTGCGAGAAATGATTTCTTTAAAAAGAAACAGGAAAAGAAAAATAAAGAAAGAGATGTTAAAGAATCTACTCTCTTTCTCTCTCTCTCTCTTTCTATATATATATATATATATATATATATATATTCTTTCACTTTATATTCTTTTTTCTTTTTCTTTCTTTTATTCTTTTTTTGTTTTTCCTCATCGCCACCATCACCATTACCACTCCCCTTATTTTATCTTATTTTATTCTATTCTATTTTATTTTATTTTATTTTATTTTATTTTATTTTATTTTATTTTATTTCCTTTCTTTCTTTCTTTCTTTCTTTCTTTTTAGACAAAAGTAGGTATGTACATACATACGTACTATAGAACGTTTCAATAAGAGAGAGCTCCCTTATAAATATTTATTTCTTCTTTCGTGTGAGAAGATGCCCTCTCTATCTTGAAAGTAATCGATAACGTATATACAAATATTCCTGGTATCACTTTATATAATATACTCATCGATATCTCTCTTATACGCTCAGCTTTATAAAGTTCGATAGAGAAAGAAAGAGAGAGAGAGAGAGAGAGAGAGAGAGAGAGAGAGAAGAAAGTCTTTCATAGTACGTGCATACGATGCGAGTTATCGGATCGACAGAAATAACTTGCCATTCGAACTCTCTCTCTCTCTCTCTCTCTCTCTCTCTTTTTTTCTTTTTCTCTTTTTCTCTCTCTTCTTTTTCTCTCTTTTTCTCTAATATCCGTAATACGAAAAAATATTGTCGCGAGAAAATCGAATGAGGGCTGGAAATAAAAGGAGGGAAAGAGGAGTTTCCACGAAAATCGTTTTTCTTTCCTCTCTCTCTCTCTCTCTCTCTCTCTCTCTATCCCTATCTTCTCTCTCCCTCTCTCCTTTTTTCTTTTACTATTTTCTTTTCTTTTTTTTTTTTTTTTTTTTTTTCTTTCTTTCTCCTTTTTCTCTACTTTCTTTTTATCTTGAACCGACGGTACAGTTTTGTCGAGGGTATCCGCCACGTTCCTTGCTGTGCTACGACAAAATTTATCCTGTGCGCGGAAGTCGAGATAGATAGATAGAAAGAAAGTGAGAAAGAGGGAGAGAGAGAGGGAGAGAGAGAGAGAGAGAGAAGAAAAAGAGAGAGAGAGAGAGAATGGAAGAATGGGGAGAGGGTAGTTAAAGGATAACCTTTACTTAGGAGCCATCGTTAAAACACTTGGAAAATATTCTATCGATTTCGAAGAAAATGCGATTAATATCTTTTAAGAATAAAGGTACTCTTTCTGTTTGTGTGTGTGCGTGCGAGCGTGTGCAAGAGGGAGAAAAAAACGGGAAAAGTGTGAAATAATTTAGCGACATGAAAAAGATTTTATTTATTCGAGAGAGTTAGAAATAGGTTTTATAAAATTTCAATTTAAAAGAAAATAAATAATTTATACTTTGACGATAATCTTATTCTGGTGACTGGCACTTGATTTTAACCAAAAAAAAAAAAAAAAGAAAAAATGGGAAGAAAAACGTTATTTAAAACGATTTTAAAATTCAATTTTTACTTTTTTTCTCTTTTTCTTTTTTTTTTCTATTTTTGTTATATTTAAAGTATTAAAATTATACTCTTCCCGATTTCTCTAATTAATAATAAATAATGTTTTCAATATGAAAATGACAATGACAGTATAAATATACGAATTTTATATTACAGACAAAGTTATATATTATGATACATGAAAAAATTACTTTTCGATCGTAATCAGATCGTTTAATAATAAATATATTTATTAAATATATTTAACATAAAATCAGATACATTAACATTTTGATAACGAAAACGTTGTAATTAATATTGAAAAAAATAAAATAGTTCAATCGGTATTGGCAGTGTTAAAAAGAAAACGAACGAACGAACGAACGCAATTGTAATTAACAAAACTTTATGAAAGGAAGTTCGATGGTAGGGGTGGGGTGTGAAGAGAATTTTTTTACGATCTCGTACACGACAGAACTTTAACACATCGTCGTCGATCGTTAAATATATAAAAGTTAATATATATCTAAGATATTAAATGTAAAATATAAAATATAAAATATAAAATATAAAATTATATAAAATATAAGATATAAAATACGAAATTATGTAAGATATATTATACAAAATTATATAAAATAATATAATACAAAATATTCAATATGATTGTAATTATAATCATGATGGTAGTGGTGATATTGGTAATAATGAGTTTTAAGTAAAGAACTTTGATTTGTATTTTCAGTTGTTGGGCGGTGCTTGCTTCAGCCATGGCCCTTATACGTTCTACAAAGCCGTTAGGATAGGAAATGGACGAGTCCTTCGACTCGGCAATTTCTTCCTGACAAAACTTTGGAGCGACGCCGACCTCGTAAGCATCGGTGAGCTTCAGTTACTTTGGATGGACAGCCGTGGACCAAATCAACCGTTGGCATCGTTACGGCTCTATTTCCTTCCGGAGAACACCCCGGACGGTCGTAGGGATACGCACGGAGAGGTGAGCAAAATAGAATCCTTTTTCGATATATCAATCTTATTACGATTATTGATTTTATCTTTATTTTCTATTGAACCTAGCGCAAATAATGTTTCAAATTGTTTCCGGATATAATCGATGGAAACATGCTATCGATTTTTTTTTTTTCGTTTTTGTTTTATCTCCTCTTTTTTCGAATTATTATTATTATTATCAATATTTATTTTATATTTTCAACGTTTAAAATCGTTTCTCGATATAATCGATAAAGAGACGTTAATTCTTTTTTTATTTTTCTTTCCGTATTATTGTTATTGTTAATATTATTATTAATATTCTTTTCGCCTTTTTACAACGTTTGAAATCATTTCTGTATTTAATCGACAAAGGGACTATTTTTTTCGTATTATTGCTGTTATTGTTGTTGTTATTATTATTATTAATATTCATTTTGCGTTTTCAACGTTTGAAATCCTTTCTATATATAATCGACGGAGAGGGGCTATTTTTTCGTATTATGATTATTATTATTATTATTATTATTATTATTATTATTATTATTATTATTATTTTATTATTATTATTATTATTATTATTATTATTATTATTAATCTTTATTTCACGTTTTCCAACTCGTTTTATTCAAACTCATCATCGTCAATTAAAATCATTATTCATTTTTCATTTTACCTTTACTTTATTATTAGAGGAAAGCTAATATAACACAGTGCGCTTCGTCGTATAATCGATTTTAATATAACTATATATAGAATATTAATAAAATTCCTCTCGCTCGAGATATCAAGATTCACGTTCTATATAGGTATATATACATACATTTATACATATATATATATATATATATATATATATATATATATATATATATATGTTGAATACAGCGTGGTTTTATAAAAAGGGTGGCAAAAAATTTATATAACTTTCTGTCACGCATAATTTATTAACGAATAGTACGACTCAAGTATACATACATACGTATATACATACATAAATATATACACTTTTTATAAAATTCTTATTTTAATTGGAAGTTTATAAAATATGTATTTACAAAAGAAAAAAAGGAAAAATAAATGTGATAAAATTAGATGGCTCATCCTATACATATATATATATATATATATATATATATATATATATTCGGATCTCTCTCTCTTTTTCTCTCTCTCTCTCTCTCTTTCTCTTATATAACAGTGGGGGTTTACCTTGGATATCCGAGGCGTAAGAGAGTTGTGTGGGGGTTGTTATTAAAAGGCAATCTCGCTCACGAATCGAGAGAGAGAAAGAGAGAGAGAGAGAGAGAGAGAGAGTGAGAGAAAATATGTACGTCGGTTCTCATTTGTCGAGGTGACCCTTAACTTACTTTATTCCCGCTTCTTTTGTCGAATTATATGCTAGAAAGGGACTCTCTCCTGCGCGTGTTCTCCCCTTCTCTGTTTTCATTGTAAGGACGCGCAAACTCAACGGATAAAAGAGGCTTTCTACCATATCGATCTCCGCCGGTAAACAAATGGTTCGTTAATTCAGACTCGGTCTTATCGTTCCTATCATTGGTATAAATCTAAAAGGATTGCTTTTTCATTCTTTTCTTTTCTTCTTTTTTCTCTGATTCGTTAAAATTTATAATTACAATAGAAAAATAAGAAAATATAAAATATCATCGTCTCTCTTTGTCTTTTACTTTAATCAGTATACATACATACATACATATATACATACATAGATACATACATACATACATACATACATACATACATACATACATACATACACATGTACGTACGTACATATATACATATATACTAAAGTACGTACGTATGTATATGTAAGCTGAAGAATACGATATAAATAAATTGGAAAAAGAAAAAAAAAATTTTTTTTCTATTATATTCAAATGAAAAGAATACAAGATTCTAATCTTTTGAAGTTTTATATTTGAGTTTTTTCTTTTCCTTTTTTTTTTTTCTCTTTTTTTCTTTTTACGAGACACAGTCTATTTTATACTTCGATGCATCCGAACAGCCTCCCACTCCCTCCATCCTCCACCCCCTTATCTTCTTCTTGCCATTACCAGCACTATTGGCGTCGGAACGCCGCTATCAACACTGGCTCAACGTCGTGTTCCACTTTCTTTCCATTTCGATCTTTCCTTAGTCTCTATGAAAGACTCGTAAAACTGTAACGCAGCACACAGATACGACTACTCACTTTCTCGGGCTACCCCGGTCCGATGTTATCTTTATAACTTAGCGTGAAAAAAGAACAGATAAAAAAAGAACTAACCTAGAATAATCGAATTTTTCTTTGTCCTTTTAATATCATTAACGTCTGGATTATCGGACTACATTCGTCTCGTGATTTATTGTAAACGTTTAATTAAATAGTATTATTAAAAGGGGGGTGAAGGAAGAAGAAGGGGAAAAAAAGAAAGAGAGAAAGAAATAGAAAAAGAAAAAAAAAGAAAGCAAAAAATAAAACTCTATCAACGTCGGTTGTCTCGTGAATCAAAGTGATTAATTAATAACTAACACAAACACACATACATACACATACATATGTAGGAAGAGAGAGAGAGAGAGAGAGAGAGAGAGAGAGAGAGAGAGAGAGAGAGAGAGAGAGAGAGAGAAAGAAAGATTAGTTAGGAACAATTCGGTACGATGCGTGATAACAAAAGGGTCTATTCTTGAAGAATGAAGGATCGAACAGGATATTACGGATCAACCCCTTAGAATCGGCCATATGTTTTGATCTGAAATTTTGGGGTTGCCTACCTATCGTCAAGAAAATATTGTCAATTAAGATCACCTTATATACGATTTCATTAGACAATTTGCCATGTAATTACAAATACCGAAAAAAATAAAGGAGAATAAGTAAATTCTGTTCGTTTACATGAGGAATATAATATTCTTTAAGTAGAATGATTTTCAGATTTGTTTCTTTCGAAAATATTCTACATACATTAATTATTTTAATAATAATAATTATACTATTACTAATAATAATAATAATTACAATAATAATAATAATAATAATAATAATAATAATAATAATAATAATAATAATAATAATAATAATAATAATAAAAATAATAATAACGATTATAATAATAATAATAGTAATAGTAATAATAATGGTGGAATAAATCAGAGAAGTATGGTATTAAGAAAAAGATGAAACAATTCCGATCGTATTATCAATCACAGGAGTCATATCGCATAACATTCGTCAATACATCCGTACATTTATTATTACACCGAAACACATACGTACGTCTACGAAAATTAATGTAATCCTCGATACATACGCAATGCGTAAACGAAGAAAATCTTAAATATTTGATAAACAAAAGGCTATAGAGAAAACACTATTGACCACGAATAATAATATTAATAATAATAATTATATTAATATTAATAATATTAATAATAATAATAAAATTAATATTATTACTAATAACGATGATGATGAGAATGATAATGATAATAATGATAATAATAATAATTACGATGATGATGATAATAATAATGATCATGATTATGATAATAGTTATGATGATGATGATGATAATGATGACGATGATGATGTTGATGATAATAATAATGATGATGATGATGATGATGATGATAATGATGCTGATAATAATTATGGTAGTGATGATGATGATAATGATGCTGATAATAATTATGGTGGTGATGATGATAATAATAATAATGATGATGATGGTGATAATAATTAAAATAATAATAATAATATACGTAGAAATTATCTATTATCTATTATCGCTTCGATTGATCGTCGATCGATCAAAACAAATCGAAAAGTACGATATATATTAATTCTTCTCGAATTTCATCTCATATGCGTTGGTTACGCGATCCTTTTTGTTATATTTTTTCCGGTTCTTTTATACGATGATAATAACGGACGACGACGGACGACTACGGACGACTACGGACGACTACGGACGACGACGGACGACAACGGACAACAACGGGCGACAACGGACGATAACGGGCGACGACGACGACGACGATGATGACGACGACGACGACGACGACGACGACGGTGATGACGACGACGACGACGACGACAACGGCGACGGCGATGACGATGACGACGACGGCGATAGTGGTTATCGCGAATCGACAGTGCGTTGCGTGTAATTGACGTGATTGATGAACCCGACTGAATGGAAAGTTCGATTCACATCTCCTTGCGGAGGGATAGAGAGGGAGTGAGGGATATGCTTGTACGAGGGTGGGGTGGAGATGAAGGCAGTGGAGGGGGAGAGAGGGGGGGGAGAGGGAGGGGAGAGAAAGGGGTCGCTGCTGGGCGATAGAACGCTTTATTCGGATTGTTGGCTTTAAAACGACGTTTGAATTTATACTCTTCGTTTTAAAAGGAAAAGATGAGAAGGGGTAGGATGGATGAAGAGAGTGTTGGGGGAGGGGAGAGGAGAGAAAAGAAGAAAGGGGAAAAACTAGAAATTGTTTTTCCCAACTTACTCATGCTCTTATACTTTTTCTTGTTCTTGTTCCTCTTCTTTTTCTTTTTCTTATTTTTGTTTTTATCTTTATCTCTCTCCCTCTCTCTCTCTCTCTCTCTCTCTCTCTCTCTCACTCTCTTTCTCTCTATTTCTATCTCGCTCTCGTTCTCGTTCTCGTTCTTTCTCTCCCTCTAATTAATTTTCTCGTACACGATAACGGCAAAGCAACGAAGTAGGCGATCGCGAAACTTTCACGATGCACTTTAACGTATCTCTCGAAGTTTAATAAACACGGTGAGACGAGCTAGCCAACGTTGTATGCCGTGTCGGAGGTGCGATATTATTATTTTTAGAAGCAGAGTCATAATTGATTTTTATCCGATCTCATAGGTGAGCTTCTCTATCGTGGTTTTTACGAGACAGAGAGGAAGAGAGAGAGAGAGAGAGAGAGAGAGGACGAGAGAGAGAGAGAGAGAGAGAGGACGAGAGAGAGAGAGAGAGAGAGAGAGAGATGGATAGATTGGGAGGTAATGTACGAGCGGAAGAGAGAGAAAAGAGAAAGAGAGACAGACAGAGAAAAGAGGAAGAGAGAGAGACAGAGAAAAGAGAAAGAGAGAGAGAGAGAGAAAGATAAATTTTTCAGACTTCGACCAATATTATCGTTCATATACGACGTGATGTAATTAAAACGGCTCGTTAAGTGGCGTTAAACTGATTTACCATGCGGACTTTAACGAATCTCTCTACGATTTTCTCGAATAATTAAAAAAGATACAATTTTTTTGTCCTCATTCGATTAATAAGCCCACGATTCTTCGATTTTCTAACGATAATAATAATAATAATAATAATAATAATAATAATAATAATAATAATAATAATAATAATAATAATAATAATAATATTTAATACATTTAATAATAATAATATATAATAATAATAATTATTATTATTATTATCATTATTATAATGATAATGAGAATTGTATAGTATTTCGGTTTTCTTTTTTGTTTTGTTATTTTTTATTGTTTTATTTTTTTCCATTTTCATTTTCATGATAGAACAAATCGTCGTATCAGAAGTCGATTCAAATTCAAAGCTATCTCGTGATAGTTGTCATCGTAAATTATTTCAAAGGACGATCGTGACCGATGCCTTTTTACGAAATATCTAAGTCACACTTTGAATTTTAAAAGGTACGTTATGTTCTACGTATAGAAGGAAGAAAAACGTGTACATTATTTTATGATCATTTATATATAATCATATAGATGAATTTTGATTGGAACGAATTTTTAATTCGTTAATGGACAATTTTCTTTTATTTTATTATTTTTTTTTTATTTATTTATTTATTTATTTTTTTTTTTTTTTTTTTTTTTTTTTTTAAATACGTAAATATACGAAATATTAAAACCAATTAACGTTTATAAATAAATATTAAACATGAAAGATTATATATATCGTCGTTAATTGTTTATTAACGAAATTTCAGTTATGCAGTAATGGGAGGGATAAAAAAAAAGAGAATACTTAAAAACTCGTGGTTACATACATACGTTCCATTGCATTAAATCGTATTAAATATTAAATAAATTGTTGTAATTTTGCAAGCCCACAAGCGTGTTTGATGTAAAATTTTAATTAATTCTTGAATGGATAATTTTAATTTACTCTCTCTCTTTTTCTCTCTCTCTCACTCTCCCCTCCTCTCTCTCTCTGTCTCTTTCTCACCCTCTCTCTTTCTCTCTCGTCTTGAGAATAAGAGAAATATTTGTATTGTTATTAAAGTAAAATATTTTCACTAGTAAGATACGACGGCGAAGAGGAGGAGGAGAAGAAGAAAGAAATATAATAATTGCGATAAACAATTAGAAAATAATTACATTTAAATATTACCTAAAAACCAACTTCGCTATTAATAATGATAATTAAATAAAGAAGTATAAAAAAAAAAAAAAAATGAAAATAAAAGAAAAATTGAAGAAAAAGCGAAAGAAGTGGTAAGAGATACGAAAGAGTACTTTCGTTCAATGCGAAAATTTTAATTAAAGCTATCGGATAAAAGGCTCGTTGGTTTTAATTTCCAACCACATAATTAGAGATCACGATGTTTCCCAAGCATCGATTATACTTCTTCTGTACGCTGCATATATATATATATATATATGTATGTATGTATGTATATATATATGTATGTATATATGTATATGTATATATATACTTTCGTAGTTTCGCTTTCATTTTTAGAAACGCGGCATACTACGTTTATCGCAGTCGATCGACGCTTTAGTTCGCTTTTACATGCGCGATTTCAATCATTGTATATATCTCACGAGAAAGAAATAACACGAAAAACGTTTTTCTCAAAAAAAAAAGAAGAAAAAAAAAAAAAAAATATTTTTCTTCTTTCTCTTCTTCGTATTTTTTCTAATTTCTTCAGTTAATGGAAAAAAGAAAAAATATGTGTCCTAATTTGATATATCCTTCGTAAATTAATTAAGCCATTATTCAATTACGCCGTTATTGGATTACATTGTAACAAAAAAAAAAAAAAAAAGTTTACAATATTTCATCGTACACTATTATTTTCAGAATAATGAAATTTCATTGTTCTACAATAATTATGCTTTGTTAATTATATTATATGAAAAAATAAATAAATAAATAAATAAAAAAGGAAAAATTGTTTATTAAATTTCATCGCACATTATTGTTTGAGGAATAATTAAATTTCATTATACGACGATAATTACGTTGTTAATTATCCCATAAAATAGTGTTTACGAAATTTCATCGTACGTTATTGTTGTTTGCAGTACAATATAAATTTCATTATTCAACGATAATTACGTCATTATGAAAATCGTTAATTATGT
>NC_062194.1:8274488-8275702 GCF_912470025.1 Vespa velutina
TCGATCTTTTTTTTCTTCTCTTTCTCTTTTTTTTTTCTTTTTTTTTTTTTTTTTTTTTTTTTTTTTTGTTGTTTCGTTTGGTTTTAAATGTCGATACTTCCATTTTTAATAGGGAGTAATTGAATGAATATATATGTATGTATATACATGTGTATATATATATATATGTATGTATATACAATATATATCAAATTTCATCCGCTAGTAGAACCCTCCAGAGCATTTTTCCTCCCCTCGAACAGCGACGTAACGACGCCATTGTTATCGACGTTACCATCGTTGTTATTATTGTCATCGTTCGAGACCAGAATGCGAGCATTCCCACGTATCGTTCAGACAAGGATAGACAACAATCACGAGAGTGACGTAAAGTGTAGAGAAAAAAATATTTGGACCTATTTTGGAATTGATAAACTTTTTTTATATACATGATAAAGCAATCTGAATTATTTGAACGGATGACAAAAAAATTACTGTGCAATGTGAGATATATTAATAAATAAAAAAAAAAAGAAAAAAAGAAGAAACAATGAATAATTTTTTTTCTTATACAATAATAGCAATAAAAATTGAAACACGTTATAATTATTATGATTTTTAATACGTAATTACAATTACGCGTTATAATCATAATTTTAACGATACGATACAATACGATACAATACGATACGATACGATATTAAATGTTTATTTCAAAAAAATGTTTATTTCAAAAAATTTCAATTTTTTAATAAGAGCTTTCATAACAATATTAATAATAATTATTCTTATTATAATAAATGATATCATAATAAGTTAATTGTCATATATGAATGCCCGTAAATATCATAAATATTAATCAATTATTATGCAAACTACGCTTATTTAAAGAGATATATAAAAATTGCTATTATATATCATAAGATATTTTTATTAGAGTTTTTTCTTTTTTTATTTAATGTTCTGTGTTTATCGTAATTCTTTTTAAGATTGATTGTTTTTCATAATGATGATGATAATGTTGATTACAACATTAGGATGCAAATATAAAACAAGCAAATTTTTCAAACTGCAAGTGTCGTATTTTATTAAAATACTTGATAAAAAGTTTTTTTTTTTTTTCGAACGACAAAAAAGAAAGAAATTATTTTTCTATTTCTTTTTTATCACAAGTTGCAACAAAGAAACTATTCATTTTTTCCTTATTTTTATTTTTTTTTTATATTTTTTTTATT
>NC_062194.1:8283702-8286202 GCF_912470025.1 Vespa velutina
CAACCCCTCCTACCCGAACTTTCCCCCACTCTCTTCCTCCTGTCTCTAACACCCTCCTCGCCTCTTCTCATCCTCATCCTCTCATCCTCATCCTCTCTATTCCTCCTTTTCCCCGTTTCTCTCCTCCTCACTTCCCCTTCCCATCCCATCCTTTCCCTCACCTCACATCACCTCACCTCGCCTCTTCTCCCTTCACCTCACCTCACCCTTTCTCTCCTCACCTCACTTCTCCTCACCTCTCCTCACCTCTCCTCACCTCTCCTCTCCTCTCCTCTCCTCTCCTCTCTTCTTCACTACACTTCTCTCCTCTCCTCTTCTCTCCTATCATCGCATTTCCCTCACTCTCTGCTATTCGTTGTAGCCACTCTATCTTTCTCTTTCACATCCACCGAAGTTCCCCCCTATTCCGCCAACCTTTTACCACGGAAGAAAACTATTCATTGTCAATACTCGAGAGCCAACGAGAGACAGAGAGAGAGAAAGAGAGAGAGAGAGGGAGAGAGAGAGAGAGAGAGAGAGAGAGAGAAGAGTCGATCCGTCCCTCAACTGAAAGCAAGTTTTTCATAGGGGTGGCGAATATCTATCGCTACGTGGCCAGCGTATTTTTTCCGAGTGACGATAATGACATCGAAGAATATCTTTTCTCTCTCTCCCTCACCCTCTCTTTCTCTCTCTCTCTCTCTCTCTCTCTCTCTTTGTCTCGCTTTCTATATATTTATATGTCTCTATATAATGTAAATGTGTATATAGTTATTTATTTATATTATATGTATATATAAAACTATATATATGGATGTGTATATGTGTAACTATATATTCGCATGTATATATAAGTGTATGTATATATATGGATATATATGTATATGTATGTGTACATATCTATCTTTCTCTCTCGAATGAAAACGGGAAAAAAAGAAAAAAAAATGAAAAAAAAAATAAAGGGAAAGAAAAGGGATGTAGATTAAAATCGTTCGTAATAATCAAAAAGAACGAGAGGTAATAGTCGCTTAAAAAAAAAAAAGAGAGAGATAGATGCAGCAAAAGAGAGAGAGAAAAAAGAAAAAGGGAAGAATATTGTTATTAATTTCCTCGTTATTTCATATAATTAAATACGATTTGATGATAGCACTCGCATGGCGAATCGATTAAATTCGTTTTCCTGGAGGCCGATTAAATTGGAATAATCGTAGTAGAGATGGGGAAGTGGATGACGGTGGGGTTAGGATGTAGACGGGGGAATAGGGTGATATGAGAGTAGGGATTGGTGGGGGTGAGTGGGTTCGGTCTGTTTGTATTATATGGACGATACGAACGAATCTCTAATTACAAAATTTACTTTACAAAACGTAATGAACGTTAACCACGAGAATTCGATTTACAAAAATAATTGGTATTCTTTTTTCTTTCTATTTTTTCTTTTCCGTTCTTTTTTTCCTTTCTTTTTTTTTTTTTTTCATATCTTTTTTCCATTTTTTTCTTTTTCTTTCTTTCTTTCCCTCTTTCATTATTCTTTTTTTTTTTTCATTTAAACATTTGAAATTTTTCATTGTAATTGCAACGATCAATTAAATCACAATAACGAATAGAAAATTTTAAATGAAACATTATACTTTAACTTAAAAATTGTTTTAAGACGGGAACATGTGTATCCTATGCTTGTATATACTGTCATATACATATATATATATATATATATATATATATATATATATATATATGTATACACACATATACATTATAACGTGTCCTTTTGAAAACAAGCTCTCTATGTCTTTTTCTATCCTACGTGCTGAGGCATATCAAGCTTCTTAATTCCCAAGGCCCTTGACTCGTTCTTCCCTTCCTTTCGAAAAGCATCGTGTTGCCTTTCTACCCTTCCCCCCTGTCCACCATCTCTACTTCTTTCTTTTTCTCTTTTTCTCTCTTTCTCTCTCTTTATTTCTTTCGTTTTTTTTTCTCACTATTTTTTTGTACCTTTTTCCTCATCATACCCTCTTCATCCCTCTTCATCCCCACTTTTAACTCCATCCTACTACTCCCAAAGTAAAAATCTTACAGTGTGTTTGTCTCTTTACGTTGGTCTCTCTCCCCCTCCCCGCCCTCTCGGGCGCGCGCGCTCACCAACCACGTTTCTAGGCTTGTTCACGACGACGTCGACGGACGAGTTACAACTCACGGCTCGATATTCGTGCGAGGGACGGAATAATAATCGTGTTGCACGATTGGATCTACGCCAGGAGCTGCATATTTCGAGAATCGCGTTTATCATAAGTATGCTATGTCTCCGCTCGTGCGTGAGAGGAAGAGAGAGAGATAGATAGAGAGAGCACGAAAAAGAGAAAAAAAGAGTTACAGAGATATTTTCGTAATCTTTTATTCGTTTTACCTACGTTTTATAAAGAAAAAAAAAAAAAAAAAAAAAAAAAAGATAAAAGTCAATGAGAAAAAAAGAACCTAACATAGGATTTTATAACGAATGACTGCAATGTTTTCAGGGGAA
>NC_062194.1:8291202-8293702 GCF_912470025.1 Vespa velutina
TTTTTTTTTGTTTTATTTTTTATTTTTTTATTTTATTTTATTTTTTTCTTTTTTATTTTTGTTTCTCGACGAAAAAATAATGTTCCGATGAATAATCGCATATACGGGGAACGCGGGAAGAGAAAAAAATCAATATCAGAAAAATAATATTCCTGTGAGATTTTTATTTTGCAAAAATAACGTTTATCTCACAAGCGACACGATTTTCGATGCTTTTACGAACGTCAATACGTTTAGCAACGCGCAAACAACCTGAATTTGATCGCGGATTGTATTGGCCTTACGTCACGGTATTAGCGGCTAGAACGCTTCGCTTGTTTCCAATACTCGCTTGCTCTCTCTCTCTCTCTCTCTTTCTCTCTCTCTCTCTCTCTCTCTCTCTCTCTCTCTCTCTCTCTCTCTCTCTCTCTCTCTCTCTCTCCCTCTCTCTGTCTCTCTTCTTTTCTATCTATCTCTCTATCTCTATCTCTATCTCTTTCTCTATCTATCTCTGTCTATCTTTCTCTCTCACGCGCACATAGAGACGATGGAAAATCGATATCGTCTGAACATCGTCGAGAGTAATTCATACTAATAAACGTGTAGAAAATTCATCGAAATAATTTAATACACTCTGATATCGATTAATTACATCGAAGTGTTACACCGTCGTAACAATTGATTAGGAAATAATGTTCCCGATGTTACGATGCGCATGCGTCTTGAGTAATCGCGAGAAATCGGTTTTAACTTCGTAATTAAATTGATTCGTTAGATATGAAAAGTAAATGGATTTATTTAGATATCCATAAAAAATTATTAATTTTAACGATTTAACGAATTTAATATATTAAATTACATTAAAATTTTTAATATAATGAAATATGAAATTTTATTAAATTAGCACATTACTTTATATAACTTTATATATATATATATATATATATATATATATATATATATATACACAGACTTATAATTTTAATTATCACATTTACCATCATTAATTATATCTACAATCATACTTTATTATCATTCATATGATAATAATAATAATAATAATTATTATAATAATAATAATAATAATAATAATAATTATTATTATTATTATTATTATATATATTTATTATTATTATTATTATTATTATTTCGTAGAACATTTTAACGATAATTGGACAAAGAACTTATTGGAAATTAGAGAATCACAATGATTGGAATCGAAGGGAATGGTTCAAATATTATTTGCATAATTTATAAATATTTATTATAGCGAAAACAAAGTTTATATTTCGTTTAACATATTTTATTCATACGTAAATAATTCGTATACATTTCGTTTTTCTTTGTTTTCTTTTTTTTCTTTTTCCTTCCTTTTCTTTTTTTATCGACGTATTCAATACGAACTCGTGTTCTCTCTCTTTCTCTCTCCTTTTTTCTCCCACTCTCTTTCTCCCACTCTCCCTCTCCTTTCTCCCACTCTCTTTCTCCCACTCTCTCTCTCTCTTTTTCTCTCTTTCTATCTCTGTCTTTTTCTCCCACTCTCTCTCTCTCTTTCTCTCTCTCTCTCTCTGTTTCATTATTATAGAATTACGCGACAAGCTTTACAGGTGTCGCTGCATGTCAGTGCTCGTGCGCGCGCGTAGGCACAATCACGTGCGCCTCTGACAAAACGAACGATGACGCATTCGATTCACGTTACCACCAACGTATATATTAGCTGTTGCCTCGTTCGCGTACCTCCTCTCCTTTTTATCTGAGTATATGTAATTACGTTTTCGAAATTTTTCTACTAACGTAAGCACGATCGCAACGAAGATAATTAATTGAATGTAATCTAAAAAAAAAGAAAAGAAAAAAAAAGAAAAGAAGAAAAAGAGAAAGAAAGAGAAAAAAAGAACCACACACAATTCTCATTTCCCCTCTTATTTCGCTTCGTAGTAGTAGTTAGGTTAGGAAAAATATTGAACGGCTATACGTTGCCTGCGAAAAAAGAAGAGGATGGAGATGGAGAAGAAAGAAATAGAGAAAGAGAGAAAGAAAGAGAGGAGAGAGAGAGAGAGAGAGAGATGGAAAAAATAAAAAGAAAAAGAGGAAAAAGAGAGACGGCACTGGTCATTGTTTGGCATCAATTTACGAGAATTTCTACGCTAATTGTATTCCTCCATTATATTTGTTCACTTTGATGACTAGATTACAGTACGCTTCAAAAGTTTTCCATTCTGTAGGAGAGTATATACAAGTATATAATTGAGGAATGTATAATAATTAACATAGGCGTATATTATATAAAAAGTAATAATAGAAAATTACATACGCATTATATAATTATAATATATAAGATATAAATAATATTTTGTGCATTTATATTATATATAATGTATATATAATATAAATATATATATATATATGTATATGTATATATATATGTATATATGTAGTATTTATACAAATATACAGTAAAATATATGTCTCAGAGAATATTTGAATATAAAAATATAAATAACTTTACATTTACAATTTA